>NC_087135.1:11200000-11500000 GCF_030705265.1 Helicoverpa armigera
ACATTTTTAACTCGACCATCTGAAAAATACTTTTTCATCTCATTTTAAATCGATTACGGAGTCTCGACAATCAAATCTGTAGCAGCCACTATTTGTAGCAATTTTTTGTACATTTTTAACTTGACTTTAATAAAATTACTTTTTCATCTATAATCCTTCAATCTCAAAACACTTAAGGGACAGCAATTAAAGCGGCGCTTAACGGAAACTTAAGTATAATCTATCATGCCGATAACCACTCCTGATTTTTCTCAAATCAATCATTTTAAATTGACTTGGAGAATTATAAAAAAGATTGTGGATGAGTGCTTCAATTGACGTCCTTGAAGATTGATTGATGAGTTTAATCCTGTGATCTGTGGGGCTTAAATGCGAATCGTTCAGTTTGATAATCAAGTTTCGTGTTTTTTTGTTAAGTCTATTTACCTATATTTAGTGAGCTTCCGTTAAAATCGATAACATTATTATTTCCTGGTCCATACTTCAGTCTAAAAACGAAATGTTCACTATTTTTTAAATATCGAACAGAACTCTATTCACACAAAAAGGCTGCACTAGCAAAACTTCCCCCGCGAACTCTCACAAATAGCCTCGATTTATGAAAACATTAATCAAACTTTTTCATTGTTGCAGATGCGACGCGTCAACTAGCACAAATGGCCGCGACGGGGGCACGCGAGAACGACGATGAAGGCTCGAAGCTCCAACCCGAGCTCTGAACTGACAATGAGCACAACACTAGTGCCATACCACAACAATACACATTACACTACGTACCTCTACCCATCCAAACGACCGCCTGACGTCAGAAATGCTACCCTCAAGCTCGAAGTCAGGGACACAAACACCAGTGGTGACTTTATGAAGCTAGTCGAAGACTTCAGTGATTACTTCTATGGTAACACCTCCCATGACTTTAGTACCAACGCAAGCCAATTAGATTTGGCAGACGTGTACGGTTACACAAACTGTAGTTTTAATGGCACTTTCAATATATCATGTTTTAATAGACAAGTGGATGATTCGGATCAGAATCTGTGGGCGTTATTGCTATTAATATTTCCTTTTTTCACGTTGTTTGGGAATGTGTTAGTGATTATGAGTGTAGTGCGGGAGAGGACGCTGCAAACCGTGACTAATTATTTTATAGTGAGTTTGGCTGTTGCTGATCTACTGGTGGCAGTCGTCGTGATGCCCTTCGGAGTTTATTATTTGGTAAGTCCTAGATTTATTTAAGTTATTATCAAATATTTATTGTCCACAGAACATTTTATTAATATCTACATGAAATTTAATGATCGTTGAACGCAGAGACATATAATTACTTGTACCTATATCACATTCTTCAGACCACAGTTCATTAATTTTTGCAAAGTGATCCGTTTCATCATATTCCATCAATGCTATCAGAGTAAGAGGTTTCGGTTCAAGAACCTTTTAGCGGATAAACACGGCGTTTTCCTTGTGAGAGAATATTTTTAACAACCCACCGATCCCTGAGCGGCTATCATAAACACGCGTGATATACGGAAGTGACAACTTGTTCTCCTATTTCTGAAAGTGCTACCTCCTTTAGTTACGTGGGTATTAGAGAACTACTTTCGCGATTGAGTGGGTCATACACGTGTTTATTTGTGTTGGAATTTTTCGTGGTGACAAGTAACTATGTTATTTTTTGAAAAGCTAATTAGTCAGTGTAAGAGATAACGACTATGAAGAATGTTAGAGCATTTAATTTTTCACAAGAAATATTTAAAGCTTTTGAAAAGCTTATACAATTAACATTTTATATAATTGAGACTTTAATAAAATTCCTATTTGTATACCTGAAATACCAATTCACCTTTATCAAAAGCGACACGTAACTAAAACATCTTCACACAAACGGCACACGGGTAACAAAATTGCCAGATGCAACTGTCTTGCATAAAACACAAACCGTTTTCAACACAAAGTAGTAAGTTGGATCCTCTGGAATTCCAACGAACAGTCGCTAGTTTCCAGACACAGCTAACTACTAAACAAAAGGATTAAATGAAATTGCTACTGGTTGTACGTTGCACTAACGTTTGTAGGAGTCGAGTTAAAGTCTATGGAATTAAAGAACTGTGTTGACAAAATTGTGGAGAAGACTTGCTGGTTTTATTGACTGTTTTGGTGAAATGTAGTTTTAAGAAGATGGTACCTATGCCAATTCTGACGACTTCTAAGAAGGATAATATCGAATAAAGAAGGATCCCATAACATTCCTAACGTATTCTTCGTCAAGTATCATAGATATCTATTTTTTTGTTGTAGAGATTAGACATTTAATATTATGCACAAAAGGTTACTGAGAATAAAATTAAATGATTTGCTAAGGCAAATAAAAGTCATTGGATCGTAATTTTACTAATAAAACCAAATACTGTAAAATAGCTACACATATTTATAAATAATTTAATAATCTTGCATATGTGCACCACATAAAGCAACTAGACCGTAAAGATAACTAAACAACGCTAGATAAAAACCCAAAATTCCTCACTGAACCTGTCCATATAACTTCATCTAAGTCGCATTGTTCAAATAAGACGTTCACAATAAAAAGATAGCCCACAATTTTACAGCTTCTCTCACGCATGATCCGTTTTATGGGATACAGCCCGATACAGACAGTGGGACGTAAAAATTTTAGGGTGCCACATGAATTTCAGTTTGCCATAAAATATCTAATAAAATTATATTCCTCGATATAGACGATTGCGTTTTTTTGTAACATAAATTCATGTTCTTTGAGTCGGGATGTTTTATTGAAGCTTAAGTGATAGGAATTCGAAGATTTCGCTCAGAAGACATCCATACTCCGGCTTATCAATCGTAATTCAATCATACTTGGTGAAATAAAAATTGATTTCAATTGAGTAACATTTGATACCCAAAACAGACTTTGCTCTCGATGTCAAACGATAAATCTATGGATGGATATTGGAATGGAAGGATGTAGTCAGACGAGTCGGACAAAATGTCGATTGGTTTTTACTTGATGTCAGGCGATGTCGAATGTCGATCGATGTTATGAGAGTGCACTTGTTATGTATGTCTTTTATCGACGTAGATCAAATGTTGGTTGCAGCTTTACGAGTATTATAGAGCTTGTCTTCCTATTGGATTACACTCATCTTGGTAGTGCTGTCGCAATAAATATCGTAGTGGCTCATAACTGCGATGTTTTGATCATTTCCGGTGATCAGAAACTAATAAAAGTAGTAACTAAAAAGTTTATTGCAAGCTTTTATAATTTCGAAGTTTAAGTATAATTTGATGTCATTTTCTTTTATTAAAGTGAATATTGATATGATAAAACTTACTGCTGAAACTGCCAGTAGCTTGATGGGTAAGTTGCAGGTTTTCTAACATAGCATATTTTCTCCAGTACCAAAAAATAATAAACAATCACTTTAAGATCCGAAAACGTTGCCATTTTGTACCAATAAACAAACAAGTATAACGTTCATTTAAGTCCCCTCTCCGAGATTGTCAGATCAAGTATATTTACTGAGCTCAAATCTCTGGTGACACGTATCATTATTCGTTCGGCGCGTGTATTCAAAATGTTTTATTTATACTCCGTTAGGCTTCTGTAGGGATACATTATGAGATCAATCAGTATTTAATGAATCTGTTGCTCATGTTCTTTGGGGATCAACTTAGTCGTGTATGACCTGTTTTTGTTTGCACGTTTTTATTGTTACAGTGGTTTTTTTTTTAATAGTTATGTCTATAGATTTTATAGTTATATCAATGATACCTATATTATATTTTGTGATAGAGTTTGTGTGATAGATTTGATAGTCTTGGTAATTTGTCAGATTTGGTAATTTTGTGTCTTAGTGGTCTTGGTAACTTAATCGTGTTGTCACAGGGTCACTTTGTCAGATTTGGTTTGTTAAGAAATGGTATTGTATTTTTATTATATTGTTTTTCCAGAACTATAGGCACCTATTATCGTGATGTCAAACAAAAAGTCTGTTTCAAAATCTTTTACAAAAGTTTCACTTTAGAAAACTTTAAGTACTTCAATCACGACTTTCCCTTACTGGCCTAAAGCGTTGAGATTCTTATTGAATATATGAACGTTTAATAAAAAGTTCCAATCTGAGCATGTTATTACGAAGGCGATGGAGCTATAAAACCCCACTTTTTACATAAAACTGCTTTGAACGTTTTGAGGGTAAATGTCCGAGAATAGGTACTTATCGAGCAATTTCTATGTAGGGGTTCCTAATGGCACTTTATTGGGGTAACCATTTGTAACAACTCGACGTTTTGAAATTATTTAAACATTGACGCGGTTGATTTGAATGAAAGGGTATGGTTCCAATGTTTTTAGAACAATAAACAAATGGAAGAAGGTAAAAAAGGTAGGATTGTAAAAAAAAATCTTTTCTAACAGCTGAACTTGTGGTAAAGACTAAATTGTGTTTGGAATTTGACCAGATTACTAAACACAATAGGTATTTATCGTAATATAACCACACGAATTCCACAAAGAGTTCCAAAAAAATCCTATTTTGACCAAAAACCTTTGCTCGCCTACCACCCCATCAACAACATATTTTTCTTCCTGGATCAGCCTGGCAAATTCCAAGCATACAAAGAAAATATTCAAATAAGAAAGAATAAAGCAGCATCTGTGAAATTCTCTTTGTATATTCATAATGGGATGAAGATCGTACGAAAAGTTTTTCTTTGTAAGTGAATAAGTAATGTGCGTTTACGTTCTCTAATTCATAATAAATACAATTTTGTTTGACGCTTTGTGACTTTCTAAAGGGTTTTTGTGCATTTTGGATGTTTCAGGCTTTTGTTTTGTTTAGATGTGAAAATAATGTGTAACACGTTTTCTCCCACCAGTGTTGTTTTATTAAAATGTTTGCTTTGTTTTTATCTCCCTTGAATGATGTAGAAATACATGTGTACTCTGCATGCTTTTACTGCTTGATAAAAACTTGCTGTTTTTGCCACACTTAATAATCGAGTACAAGCTACGTATAAGTATGCCATTGTAACTTAGCAGTATAAAGCGTTCTGCATTTTCATCCATAATTTGAATAACTTCCTTTACTTTAATTTCAGTAAAATATTTTCTCGCTGCATTTTAAATTTCAATCCAATGGTGCTCAAGACACACCTTTACTTCACTTTGACGGACAACTTCAGTCTGAATAATGGCACGAACTTCTTAGCAGTTAAAGTGCTTTGAAGTTTACTAGGCGGGACTACAGGATTTGCACCTAATTTTCCTTCGTGAATTTGAACAAGAAATATCGTTATGAGAAATATTGTGTTCATTATTTTTGACTTCGAGCACGTACAATTTCAAGTCAGTATTCAGTTATTTTTATGAACTAGACCATTTTAGGTGAGAGATTATTTGAAGTTAGTATTCAGTTATTTGTATGAACATTTTATGTGAGAGATTCTTATATATTTTTGTGATTATTATTTGCTAATAGTTTATCCATAATAATATAATGAATGAAATGCAAACCTTTCTTCCCAAAATCTCCACAGCAACAAATCGCCGGTCACATCCCATGACCCATGTGCCCGCATCCCAAACGACACGGCATTATCAGAGTCTGATGGATTATATCTGCTTAGTCAATGGTCCATTTAACATCAGGTGAGCGAAAAAACTGGCAGCATTAATCATTGGTGCAAACGATGCGTGGAAGCCAATGACACGAGCGAAATTAATTTGCTTGAAAATAAAATTGTTGTTGCAGAGGCAGAAAAGTTAAATGTGAAAGCGATTTTTGAGACATTCAGCGGTGTATTAATTGTGGTAAATGAAAATGATAATTTTCTGTTCAGTTCATCAAAGTAAGTAATTTAGCAAACGGTTAAAGATGATAGAGATTTTAAATAGCCTCAATTAATTGACAATTAAATAAAAAGCACACAATGGTTCAAACATGACTTTACCAAAAACCTAACCATTATCTCACACGAAAATTACAAAAACTACTAACTTATATTAGGAATACAGATTTAACCCAAGAAACAACCGAGAAAAATGACTCAGAAAACAGCAAACCACAAGTCACGTTAACAATTATATCTTCAACATTCTCGCCGTCCATTTGACGTTACCGTCCGTCAACGGAGCACATTCCGCGGTCACGTCTGCGGTCGTCACGCATGCTACGTCACCGCAAACGTCCCTGAACATGCTGTTAGTATCTGATAGTTATGTTTGATTATTATTGGAGCTATCATCTTCGGTATATTGTTTGTGTTTTGTGATTGCAGAGATATTTGACGGAATTCTTTTCTTTTGTGAGTCAAGTTTAGTATTTTACGTCTTTCTTGTAATTTGTTATTCAACTTCACTATCTACTGTGTTCTAATTTAAAATGTACAGGCTTATTTATTAACTGTGACTATTCAAACTTTAAACAGTTGTACAATTCTATTCGTAGTATATTTTATATCTACCATTTTAATTAAAACATGGATGGTTCATTCGTTTTCAATTAGGTCGGCGTACCCTTTAGGATAATAAACAAGAACTCCCAAATAGCTCCAAAGTTAAACATGTGAATAGGAAAATATACACATACTCATCCACACTGAACTAATATACGGACAGACATAATAATAACTTTTTGATAAAGAAAATTCCGCTTCAAATGCTCTAATTCTAAATTCTAATTTTAATTGGAAATTGTGAAAATATTCTCGACTGTGCCACTGAATAGTTGACTCTATTCCACAAGGTGTAAAGTTGGTATTTCATTGGCAATTTTGGGCTGTTCCATAAATCGGGATCTGATTAGGAGAGACCGGATTTTCAGACGTGTGGTTTCATGGCACCGTCCAATCTGAAATTGTTTATTGTTATGGTTAGTTTGCGGTTAGTATTAGGCGTTTTGGCTGTGTAGCTATGTGTGGGATATGGATGGAAAACTACAGTTTATCGCTTTGGTTTGCAATAATGAAGCTGTCGACAGGTCTGGCCTATTGGCTGGTGAAATTACAGCTCACACAATTTTGGGATTTAAACATACCTAATTGCCTTCCTATACATCCACTCCCGATCCTGATATCATACAAACTATTGATACTAAAATCGAAATTACTTCAAATACATATAGCTTTAGAAGCATGTACCAAAGTACGGGGCGTCAGGACACTTTATCATTTGCTCGGCGGGTTTAATTTGATTACAATGTTAATGGCGCCGTTCGACCCGATCCAATACCAATAACTGATTCAAATAGTTGCCGTATTGCTTTTACAATGCATGTTTCTTTAGTATTTACAATTCTGAAAATTTGAATGTAGTTTGGGATATGCAATATTCTGATTGTAGACTGATGATTCGCCTTATTGTGATTGAGAAAGGAAGATGAGTATTTCTGTTTTCTTGAAATATTTATATAAAATCGAAATTTATTAGTATACCCCTGGCTAATAAATATCTTCTATTTTGTTGGATTTACCTTCTATACCATACAAGATACATACACCCATATACAGACGAAATTAATAAGCTCCCAAAAACCATATTCATTTTATCTTAATTGATTAATCAAGTTGAATGAGCAAGAAATTGGCGTGCTATCCAAGTGAAATGTCAAGGAGCCCTCTGCATAAGTGCCCCGAGCCACCCTTCTACGTGTTCAGAAGAGGGAATTATCGCTAATAATTATATTACAAGAGAATCTGAGTGCCCTATTACATGTTGAGTATGGGAATGATTTCTTCGATCTTCACTATTAGCTAAAAATAGATTTTGATTACGTATGTAGGTGCGGATTATTTTGTAGCGAATTCTTGAGATTGGGCTTTTTACCAACTTGTATGAATGAAAGTTCAATTTTGTTGTTCAATATGAAAGTAAATTCAATTTTTTGCTAATAAATAGTAATACATTGTATTTCGAAATGGTATCAGGTAAAGTAGGATAATATTATGTCATCCAAATATACATTAAATGTGGACTCAACAAAAATAAACATTTGTGTCAACTATACAATATCCCTTTTGCCTTTAAATTTATGCTCAATTGGGGAATATATCGGTGCTCTAAATAATTTACCTAATACCCAATGTGAAATGCTATCGCATACTAAATAATGGTATGAACGTTATTTGATAAAACGATTACATAAGATCGACCACGGTCTGCAAAATTGCAAAATCTCTGTACACATAAGCGATTTACTGTCAAAATCGGGTAAGAGGAATATCAGAATTGATTTATGTAATTGGGTATCGAATGGGACAGGGTATTGAATTTAATTAATAGTACAATTAAAAGACTTGGGCAAATAACATCTTAAATGTTGTAGGTTGTCGTATGAATAAGATTATTGTGTAATGGGAGAATCAAATATAAAAATATATATTGCAAAGATTTCGTAACACAAACTAAATAAAACAAAATAATATTTCCAGAGCATTACGTAACAGAGATACATCTAGAGGCTTGACTAATTAACTTAGAAAATCATGCAAAGATAAAGCCTAGTAGCATTCATTACGAGCTAGCCACGAAGCATAGTAGCGAATTTACTACCAAAGAGCATAGATAAAGGCTTTGATGCGATCCTAATTAGCATACTCCTACCCATCTTTTGCATAGCACTCAATATAAAGTTCATTAAAACAAGTTGCCTTCTCATTATATTTCGTCGTCTGCGCCTGAAAATTTAATATTTCAGAGATATTTTTTTGTTTAGGCAGAGATTGTGTCGTAGGTAAGAATTAGTTTAATTTGTACGCTTTTAAATAATAACTGTGTTGTCCTTTTGTTTCCCTATTTGTGGTATTGAATCCATCACGTATTTTTTGTTTTTTTTTTTTCTGACAATAGTAAATCTGAAAATTTTTGACTGAAAATAGTAAAACAACATTTCAACAATGCATTGTTGAAATGTTGTTTTACTATTTGTCTATCACTGTTTTTATATTAGTTTGTACTGCCAAAAAAACTACTTAACTGATTGAAATAAAAATTTAAGCCCTGAGAAATGAAATAGGCTACGTTTTACTCCGTAGCGGGAAATGATTATCCTTGAAGCCGCGGGGGACAGCTAGTTGTATACATTTTAACGTTCCGGTGATTTCCAAAGTAACTCGAAGAAGTTTTTGGCGCTATTTAATTAACGTTCATCTTCACACTCGGTCTTTGCCAACTATCTCGCAGTTTAAGTTAGTTCGTAAACAAAATGTTGATACTTTATTAATTAGCACTTTGAGCTGCAGTCAGCGACTGAATACTGAATGTCGGAGTTTCAACTTTTTATGTGCAACAGCTGTTAATCTCAACATTTGAATTTTTGCTTCGTGCAGTACTTATTTATTTTTATATCTTTCAGCTTGACAAAAATTTCTAATGAGCCAGAATCTTACTTTTTGAAAATACTCCTACCAAAGCAATACCTAAAGTAAACAATCCTCAGAGACATTTAGTATGCAAACTAGTTTCAAAAACACGTCTGATCTTTCGATCGTAGCTTTCAAAATAAACTTATAATACAAATATGTGCCCTTTGATCGAATAAAAGGGATGATAATAAAAGGGTACAGAAAGAACTATCAAAGTAAGGAGATAAGGTACCCAGGTGAACGCTTTGATCTCTCCTAAGTTCACTAATAGTTCAATGCTTCAAAATTATGGAGTAACAAGGTTATAATATTAGAACTTTGTAGTATTTGAACTATTGTAAAGTTCATAGAGTTTCTGTTCTTTTATTTATATTTATGTCGGAGATAGTCAATAGTACGGTCACTGAACGAGCCGCAAGCGCGCCCTCTGGTGGCGTTTTCGGTGAAACAACAATTTGGCGCGCTTGGCGGAGTCGTGGCGGTCAGCGCGGCGTCCGCGGAGCTCAGTCTTAGTTCAGTCTTAGTTCAGTCTTGGTCGAGTCTTCATTGAGTGTTCGTGGCGTTACTACCCTACGTCACGTCTAGTGTACCTAGTGTTATTGCCTAGCGTTGTAGATCCGAATTTATCTCCTTGCTTGATTACCCTAACTGATGTCGGACGATAGTGCCAGCCATCCTGATGGCGCCTCCGACATCAGAAGTGGGATGCAATCCGAATGCCCACATGTGTTAAGAATTCGGAACGCAAAGATAAATTTCTACCCACTAACAAAAAAAAAAAAAAAAGATTTGAACGTCGATAATTTTGAAATGTAGGTAGTAGAAAATTGATTGGGAATTTCAGCGAAGGTACAAGTATGGTAACCACGGATATGGTAATGGTATCGTTTCCATTGTTAAATGTCAAGCTAGTTATTGAAGGTTAAAAAATTAACCGAATTTGTCTTTTTTTCATGTTTCAACAATGACGGTGGTTATTGTGCAATTCGGCGAGAAAATTACGACGTTGAATGGAGCATCCCAGCTGCCTGCTAGGAGCCCAACGTGTCGTGTGTTATCGTGAGTTCGGAGTGTTGGTGCTCGTGCATCTCCGTGGCTTCACGTTCGCGAAAGTCGCTGTACTGCGCGCTATAGCGATGTGCGCATCGTCACGCACGTTGAGTGGAAACCCGGTGAGACCGATCCATTTTTGCTTTATGTTGACGTTATTTGTTTTACGACATTTTTAAACTTGAGAGGCATCTGTTTCGTTAATAAGTTGGTGACCTAGTTTTAATAAAAAATTAAGAGCGCAATCCAGTTAAACTTGACCTTAAATTTAAAAGGTCATTTAAAGTTTTTGAGTTACTTGAAGACGATCGCTATGTTTTGAAATCTTTAACTGGTAATAGAACCTAGAAGTATGCCCACGATGTAAGGATGCCTCAAGCTGAGATTCCAACTGAATTAGATTTAGTTACTGTTGATTTAGAGGTCGATGACCCAGGCGAAGGTACTTCATCAAACTCTAATTAATGCACGCATGATAATTGTATCTGTCTGATGATTGCGACTGATTTTGTGCGAATTGATTTCGCTGATTTTATTTCAAGTTAATGCTACTAATTCCATTGCAAAGTTCATTGTTCAGATGCAATTCCTACCTTACCATATCAGTGAGAAGGACTGATATCCAATAACACTAGGTACACTAGACGTGACGTAGGGTAGTAACGCCACGAACACTCAATGAAGACTCGACCAAGACTGAACTAAGACTGAACTAAGACTGAGCTCCGCGGACGCCGCGCTGACCGCCACGACTCCGCCAAGCGCGCCAAATTGTTGTTTCAACGAAAACGCCACCAGAGGGCGCGCTTGCGGCTCGTTCAGTGACCGTACTATTGACTATCTCCGACATTTATATCATGAATAAGAGTTCATATTGAATGAAATGCATTGCCATTTTGTCTATCATAATTTATAAGTAAAGAGTATAATAAATACTTTCAACAGCATCAAATTGTACATTTTAAAGAAACTTACTCTAGTCTTTTATGGAAAAGAACCGACGAGAAACTCCATAGTAACTCTCTTCAAACTCAATAGACCATGTTCTTCGAGCACGCTTCAAAAAAAGACGACATTATGGACACAAAAAAAATCATATGCCAATTAAGATCCTCATATTCCTCATCCTTTTTTGGAAATAATTTACCTCATACGGCATTCCGCATAGGAATCTTATTGAAAACCAATGAAACTGAAGTGAGCAGTCAGTTCAACGCACTAAGGGCATAAAGTACAGGATTTCTCGTTATATCGTAACTGGATGTCTTGGTCGCTGAAATACGATGCTGGTTCATACGTATTGAATGCGCTTGAGTATTGGATCACGTTTTATTTATATGTAGTTTAGATTTTTTATTTCAAATCGTCTTACTGGTCCTGTTACTTAGTCGTCTTCATCAGCCTTCTGGTTGACCCCAAAGTTTGTCTTAAACTGATATTTCTTGATAAAAAATATTGTATTTTTTTTAAAGGTGGCAGAATTTTAGACCTATAGATGTAACCTGGGGACCATTTGGAATGAAGTGATGTTCCACTGTAGTAATGTTATTCAATTTATACTTTTATACTATAATATTATAAAGCGGAAAACTTTGTTTGTTTGGTTGTAATGGATAAACTCAAAAACTACTGGACCGATTTTAAATATTCTTTCACCATTAGAAAGCTTTATTATATGCGAGTAACATAGGCTATATTTTATCACGGTGCGGGCAGTAGCCCCCACGGGACGCGGGTGAAACCGCGGGAAAACGGCTAGTATTATATAAAATGCTTTAGTTCAGAAAGCTACCAAAACTAAGTGAATATTATCTACTGACCTTTAATTAAGAAAAGTTTTAAAACTTTAACTACTTAATCACTAGTTTGTTCTCATACCAATTTGCATTTTTTTTTAAACTTTAAAAGGTCTTTCAGAAAATATTACATCACCATCAGCTAAATATCGTTAAAATCCTTGACATTTCAGTAATCCTGATTCCTTCACGGCTCATTTGGTTCTATGTTTAGGCCTTTAGGCTGAAATGTTATCTAGACTGAGCTGACTTGCAAATAAACTGATGTATGTCCACATAAATCGTCAAGGTTTTGCGCTGCGTGACAAATGTTCAGGCGTTCGTCAAACGCTTTTGGGATCTCGATATTTTATGACAGTATTTTAAAAGAAAATCTGAAACTATATTTTGAAATTTTGAAGTTTTTGTGTAATTCTTGTCAGCCTTTCCTGTTGAATTCACTTCAATTTACTTTGTTTAATATAAAATGAATATTTAAAGATCAAATTATCAAAATACTTTGTCTTTTTTTAGTCTCGTCACTATCAAATAAAACATAAATGAAATACTTGAGGAGCCTTTTGAAATGTATGTATAAGTTTTACTAAAACAACCAACTTATGTTGAATTATTAGAGATAGAAACATTTCTGTCAGAAAAACTGTTTTTTCTAATACGAAACTATGTGTGTACGACTAAACTTCATCAAAGGTCCAGCTATCCAAAGGCTTAAACCAATAAATCACCGAAGTGAGGTGATTCGATGACTATAAATGGCCAAGTCATTTCCATTCGTCGCTGCAACCCCGGGATACCGATGAATAAACGGTATAAGTCACTAGAACGAGGAATAGGAACAGTAAATTTCAATACAGTGACAGATTTGGAATAAGCCTTCGAAAAGTTGTAATTTTTAATTATGTAAAAAGAAATCCCATAAATTTTATTAATAACCAAACAGATAATTAAATTACGTGTGATGCAATGTTATTTAATCTTAATAAAAATTACATATGGGTTTAATAAATAATGTAATTTCACATTTTCAAAGACGTCCAGAAAAAACATAAAACTCTCCTTTTCGCATTGCAAAATTAGTGTTGATCCTTACGTTCTTAAACTAATTTATTTTCTTCTACTAACCACTAATTGAACAAACCTAATGATACTTTTGATTGTAATAATGGATGTAATAATTTTTCAACATAAAACACTAATGGTTTTGAGTGTAGAAAAAGTAAATGATAACTTATTGCCTTCATTAGTTTGTCAGAATGTGTGCAATTTTCATAATGACTCCGATGTCATTAGCACAAAATACATAGGTACAGAAGTCAATCTCATGTATGTACTTCACTTTTCATGCCTAAACTCGGCGGTCGCGCTAGGGTCATCAACTTTTTTATGCGCATAAAACTAACGTGGTAGTGGTACTCGTAATTATTTGATTTATTGTTGAGAATAAAACAGGAAAAATGAAATATAAACCAATAGTAATAAAATATTTAATGTGGCATACATGAGGTTAATAAACACTTTCAACGGAAATTCGTTTGAACGAGATACCGAACTTTTTCAGAAACCGCAATTTATAATTTTGTTATTCATACATATATAGGTACTTACTTATTACTCTTTACTTGCGAAAAAAATATTTTTGTATGTAATGGGTTGGTTTGGTACAGTCCCTGATCTAAGCTTGCTTCTACCTACAGAAACCTTGATGTGCGAGTTTTATTTCGTCTACCTTACAACATACTCTCGCCATGATCACAAAAATTATCAACTCCTACTAGTAATAATCTTTGAGGGTAGGTTGGGAGGTTCGCCTGGGTCGACACTAGCAAAACTTATTACGGCATTGGGCCAGAGGCCGCCGGGGCGCTTACCTACCCACCTAACTGTACCTACCTACTGCGTTTATTAAAAGAACCATCGAAATATGAGAAAATAAGTAGGTCCATACTATATGTAATACGGCAGGCTAAAAAACGACAGTTCACTGTTTATTGTTGTATTAAAACAACCGTCCACTGAACAATTATAATACGACTTTTTTTGTTGCTCCATTATTACTTTTTCTTTTGTTATTAAAATTAAAAATATTACAGTCAAATTACAGTTAGGTAGGTATCAAAACGCGTGCACATTTGTTTGTGTGACGCGCGTATCTCAAGAAAACGGCAGCCCCGCTCGCACTGTTTTGAGTTGTTTTGAGTTGTTTTGAGACAGCGCGTCTGTGAACACGCACACATAGACACCTATGTCTGCGTGACTCGAACGCGCTTTATATGTAGATTGACTTCTGTACCTATGTATTTTGTGTCATTAGTGACTGGCTGAAAAGAAGTCTAAAATAGCCTCTCTTTAGAACAAATGACAGATGCCTTAGTGTACCTAAATAAAAACGGAAAGTCTGCAAATTCTTAAGTGCTTCTATTTTAATTGAATTGAAATGATCTTCTTGCTACAAAGTAAATTGTAGGTAATAAGTATTCTAACATGTGCCTTACGGTTTTTGACGTGGAGTATTAAAACTGTACTACTTGCAGATAAACTATTTTCTTCTTACTTAATAGAAAAACTGCAAACTAATTAAGATTTAGTACTTAAGCTGTATAAAAAACTCCGCGTACATAAAGTAGCTAAAACCACAGGAAAAATCTGGTCTTAATAAAAAATTCTGTGATTCCTTTTTCTGTGCAATGTGTGACTCAGCTAACTTATTCGGCATAGAACTGCATCGACTTTTGCTTTGCATGTGCACTCGTGCATGGGATTGATAACTGCAGCTTTGATTTGGTCCTTCCACCTCAGCAGAGATCTAAAGTCTGGTCATATTGAACACCGTCTGTGTGACAAATCTTCCACTTGGTATAAATCGAAGCTGTGACTCCAGTTAGGATCGTCATCAAACTATTTAGTGTACTCACTCATACAAGCTTCCTCGTAGCATATACAGCCATACTGCCCGACTGGATAATAGTGTTTTTCGAGGGCGTGACTTTAGAAAATGTAGAAATAGTTAACAATGTAAAAATCTACACGTTCATTTTTGATTCAATTTTATTCCACAAAGCTGTCACCACAGCTGTAATTTAGAAGCAGACGAGACGTCAAGAGACATGATTTTCCAATAACGTAACAACGAAACTATACCTAGATATTTTCACTCCACTATTTTAGTGAGCATCGGAGTAAAAAATACGCTGTTCACATCCATTATGATGTTGGACAACAATAATAATTTTAGTGACATCGTAAAATCTCCATTTGGCCACAATGTTAGGTGGAGCATTCACGCGGAAAATGTTGTGGGACATGGTATAAGAGTGATGTGCCGTATAACATATTGCAAGTAAGGCGAGCTGGCCCAGTTTTGTCAACAATAAACCGGCAAAATTGAAGGGAGTATTCTTTCAGAAATTAGAGCTGTGTCATCATGTTTGTCAGTTTGAATTTTTTTACGATCTGCGTATAAAAGGACCAGTTAGAGATGTTTTTGGTCCATGTAAAGACAATTATGAAATCTGCTGACAATTTTTACTTGATACTGCAAATATACCGCAAAAACATAAAATTCGGTACGATCAGCTTAGAATTCAACCAAAAAATAACAATCGTGGTAAAAGTAATACCGAAAGATAAATTTGCTTAAAGTACCTAAAATATAGCTGCAAAGGTCAATATCAAACACAAAGCTAAAACAATACAAGCCCGGTTACCTGATAAGTAATACCATGAATAACATACATAATCTCCTCGGAAACGTTAAACAATGTTATCATAAAACATTTTTATCAACCCGCTGAAATTTCCGAATACCCTCGCTTTCAATAAAAAATGATTTATATGTACGCTTTGTTGTTTTATCTGAACGGTCTCGCGTGGTGACGGAACTGAATGAAACGATTAATTTCACTGTTTTGTTATAGATATTCTGATATTGTTAAGGTTCATAACCGCCATTTCATAAAAGGCCTTTACAGTAAAAATGGTAAAATTTATAACGGATATTAAAGGATTGAAAATAATTGTTTTATCTGGTTAATATTCAGAGGCATTGTTGGAGCTATCAAGTGAACTGTGGAAATGGCCAGAAGAGGTTTATTAATTTGAAGTACCCACTTGACATTTAGTAGTTGATTGTCTTTGTCATTTACAAAGGTATCTAGTTTGAAATTATCTGGAACTAGCGTCTCCCAGCGGTTTCGAATAAAAAGTTGGCTATTAGGCTCATCGATAAATGGGCTATCTAACACAGTTTTTTTTTCCAGTACGAAAGCGGGAACATTTTAATATGGATTTGTAGAAGAAAAATGTTTGAGATAAGCTGAATTCATTCGTTGTAAAATGTACTTCAAAGTCTAACATTGATTGAATTTACAGAATTCGTAAGCTACGCTGACAGAATGATTTCCGAGTGCAATTCAATACTGCAATAGTTTTCATGATCATTAAGATCTCTGAAACAGTAAACTAGTGCATTGGAAATGAAACAGATACAAAGTCTGCCTATTGATATCGGATTCCCGGTTCGGACTGAAATCGCTTCAAGGATAGTTTTACAAACTAGCTCACATTCGGGCAGTTCACCCGTGGGATGTTAAACCTGTAAGTCTTAAGCCTGATATCTTTCTTACTATGAAAGGGAAGCATTAGATGGTGCATCTTTGTTTGCGCGTCCTATTATATCTTGCACACCTGACTGATCTCCTTGGAATACAGCCGTCTACACTATAGCCAACAATAGGTCTTGAAGCTATTATTACAAATCTGCATTCCCTTTAGCGATACAGGATAATGACTAAAGGATACCAGTAGGTATTACCTGGTAAACAGAATACCACTGCACGAAACACAATCAGAATTGCAGAGAGAACTGTAAACGAAGATTAGACGGTTTTACTAAAACATGGTTCACAAACAATATTCCGGTTTAAGGTTGGAACGTCAAAGGGGCTCTTTATGCCACTATATTCGTATTTTAGCTGAAAGATAGTGACACTTGCAAGCTGACTCGGCAAACGCCGGTCATTTGCATTGCTAAACTGTCGGCGTCTTGCTGCTATGCAGTTTTAGGTAAAACCTTTGTGGTGTGGGAGAATTTTTGTGAATTATTAATTCATTGTTTTTTTTTTATAAGTATTAGAGTTCTGAATATGATTAAGACTTAATGTCTCTAACTGTTTTTTATAGGGCTAGCTAACTGTCTTCATTCATATTAATACTTTTATGTTAGGAAAGATATTAAGTAGGTAGTAATGCCATCATAATCGAGACTTGGGTGCAGTATTAAAATGCAAAAAAATATACTATGTGTTTTGCCGACCACTGTTTGTGGCAAGAAAACTTGGGTATAGATAAATGTTGAAGATACTTAAAAAATTGGGCTCGTCCGGGATTTGAACCCGGGACCTCTCGCACCCTAAGCGAAAATCATACCCCTAGACCAACGAGCCAGCTGCTCGCTGTCCAAAATATACGTAGAGTTCGCGACTAATGACTGCCTTTCACTATCACGCGTTATATAATAATCATAAAAAAGCACGTGTATGACGATCTATTTTAATCTTACAACAGTAATATTACTCGCGGCTGTTGTAGGAGGAAACTGGGTACCTCCCGCTTCAGGATAAAAAGTAACTTTCTCTAGCTCTTCGCTTTCTATTTGCCACTAATTTAAATAGGTTCTATCTATAGTTTTGATAGTTGCTTTATATTTTTACTATAATATTATTCAGGATTCTTGTCGCGGTATATATTAGATTTTGATGTATGAATTTTTTACTTTAACCTACACGCACTCGTCGATAACATTTCAATTTGCTTTTCTGCAATTCTTTCTACTTTTATCTAGCACCAGGTGTCCATCAGATTCATATAAAACCCAATTCTATCTATGCCATAGACATACATTCTAACGGGCCCTATCTAATAGAGGATTTGCAGTTTTTATTACTCTATGATTACGTCGATATCTCGTGACATAGTGAACAGACGATATTGATTAAGTAATACTTTTATCTATATTGCTTAATTTAGTGAAAGGCGCAGCAAAGACCGCAATCTTCAGTCTGTACGTAGATTTTAAAACTACATATAAGCGGCTCGTTGGTCTAGGGGTATGATTTTCGCTTAGGGTGCGAGAGGTCCCGGGTTCAAATCCCGGACGAGCCCAAATTTTTAGCACCGATCATTTTCAATATTTGAAGGAGATATTAAGAACGTCCTTTGTTTCTTCAAATTTTTCATGACCAATAGAGGTTTATTTAGTATTTTTTAAGTACCTATACTTTTTAACAACTATAGTACCTATAAATAATATCTTCTTCCTGTCCTGTTTTAAAATTTCAATTCGGCGTAGTATATTTCCCATCTCCAATCCTCTATCACTCATCAATAAAGCGTCCTCTCCCTATTTACTAAAGTGAATTTCTCAGGCAATGTATCTTTACAAATATCGGTACATACATAAAATCAGCAAGAATAATTTATAGATACTATATTTTATACTTTGTAATTTATACATTTGCAGTATTATGCTGAGCGAGGTCCGTTTCGACAAAGTGTCACAAATATGTCCTCTTTTCTCTTCTGCTGTCAAGACTCTTTTATTTCTCCTTTTATTAGATGTTCTTATTTTTTACTTGTGTGTAGTTCCTATCTATATATCATTTTCTCGTGAAAAAACGGTAGTGTAGCAATAAATCGTATAGTTCCGTTTAATCCTTGCAAAAAGCAATCTCGCATGCGAACAGCCTTATGCCACCATATTTGCTTTTCAAAGATACAACGCTGCATCGAACTATATTTGTTTTGATGCTGCGACGGAATATTATTTGCAGTTATTACTATCCATTCAAATTGTATTTTGTATCAATAGTGGGTTTAGTAGGTTTAGTTAGTCGATATTATTGAGTTTAGAACAGTTTAAATGCAGCTTTGGATATGGAAATTCAGTTTGTACTTTAATTTTCTGTGGAATTGATATAAATTGATATGTTTTGGTATATGATAGAAATAAGGCAGTAATTATAGGAATAACTACACTCCCAAGCAAGTTTCTACCCTTAACGTAATGCTAAAACTAACTAAACTAAACTTTCAAACTTGATCATAAAAATCGGCAATCGTTGGATTTATATAGAGCAAGGGAGTGATTCCATTTTATTTTTTTTGCTGGGGGTGTATTATTTGTTATAAGTTATTTTTGTAGCTTTACCTCTTTTCTAAAACAAATACTTAACACATCGGAATTAAAAAAAATATATCTATCTAACTTCGACTATTTTTCAAATTACTTTATGAATAAGAAGTTTCTTAGATAAGCGTGTGCAGACACATAAGCTTCATACTACTAAGTATAGGTAGATGCGCAGTATATTTTTTATTATTTGTATTACTTAATGCTTAATATCACTAGCTACAGAACAATTAAAACCACTAAAAACAATGAAACGCCCAATAATTCCACAAACTTTCCTACAATAGAATAATGCAATCCTTATTTAGGTATCTAATCCGTCTAATAGATTTGTCCGATAGTGGTTTCACGATAGCCCTCCCCAATACTAAGCCCAAGCTTTGGTACCCAATCGCCTAACTTTGGCTAAACCAATGAAATCCGAAATTACGAGTCAACAGTTTACAGGTTTATTAGTTTTCAGTACACGCTGAAACCGCACTTGTGAAATTGCTTTTAGGTGTAGAATTTGCTTTTAGAAATTATGAAAGACTGGCTATTTACCACTACTAAGCCCTTCTGGATAAAAAGTAGCATGTGTATTTTTGAGGCTTTAGATTATTACCTATGGGTGTACCATTTTCATTTTAATTGATTCAGGATTTCATACCCTTTATGGGTACAAACACACAAATTTTTTTAAATACGTAGACCAGCGGTAAGGGGCTGGACTTTTCTTATGAATCACTTTATTTTTAAGTAGAAGTCGCATAAAAATCCGCGCAGTAAGTTAAGAGTTTATCCCAAAAAGACATATCGCACGGGTTTTTTGTTTCAAAGGATATAAGGTATAAGTTACATACAATGTTTAAACATTTACTGTTACATATCAATACATCGACATACATGGAGAGGAATCTTGAAATGTTTGCTCTCGTCAAACTATTACATATTTGTTTCATGCACTTACATGTTAGACGGTTATGTTCAGATCTTGAAAATGATAGGTTTGTTTTTTTAAGCTCGTTGATTGGATAACTTTCTAAAACTCGTTCTTAAAAGTACATACTGGGCCTGTTATGATTTTGTTTCCATATGTATGAATGTCAATAGCAATTTCTTTACATAAAATTCATAAAATAAATACATGTATAACAGATAAATTCTTTAAAAAACGTTTAAATAATGTTGTATTTTTCATTCTTAAATCTTGCAATAACATTTTACCAGTATATTGTGTCTCTATCTTGTTCAAAGGCAGACAGTTAAATTTTGAGTTAATCCCACCTTTGTGAAGTCAATTTATAAATGAAACTTGTATGTTTACTTATTTACCTAAAAGAAATTTAATTTCTGTACGAAAAATGGAGAGAATGTTATTTATTTATATATTAATTTTATTTATTTATTCGCTATTTTACTTCATATTATATTTTGCTGGTGTATGTGTTGGGTAAAAATTAATTGCTATAGATTTTAAAGCTTTTGCCTTTGATAGTTAGATTAGAATTTCAAGCAATTTAAGTGATTAATGTATTTGCTGAAGTTTTTCAAACAGCACGAATGTTTTTTTTCTTTAGTAGCAGCCATTCGAATATACTTTTAAGTAGTGGATGAACATTTGGTTGCCTGCATTAATAATAGAAAATTATAACCACAGTAGAGTCCTTTCTTTTAGACTGAAGGATTTTTTAAAGAATACGGAGTATAAGATTGACTTGTATAGGCGAAAACTAGTAAATTTTTACTAGCTTTCCTGTTAACTAGCTACACATCCAGAAAGGCATTTCTTATCATAAGGTTTTTTCAAATTTTTGATCCGAAATTCGAGATAAAGTGAAGTCAAATGGACACGCTCAGAGACATTTAATGGTTGGTTACTTAAGCCATTCTTTAGTGAAGGATTTCTTTGACAATCCGTCACCAAGTTGTGACTTAAGTAATCATAAAATGTCTCTGATGAGTGTGGGGGAACGCGGTCATGTAAACTAGAATATTAGTTAAACTATTAACTTGATATTGAATTAGTTGATTCTGATAACTTTCGATAACCAAACATGTATGACGTTTCTGTTTTTAACTTAATGTAGTTTGCATCGTAGGAAGTATGGTCTACGATGCGTCTCAAATGTAGGTCATTAACTAACACTGCCTGCTAAGAAACATTGAGATACATGTCAAAAGATTTGGGCTCGTCCGGGATTTGAACCCGGGACCTCTCGCACCCTAAGCGAAAATCATACCCCTAGACCAACGAGCCAGCTGACGAGTGAGATAAAATTATACACTGCAAGACATTTTTTCCACTTAAATTGGTGTTTGCTATAATTTATAACGTGACGTAGCATTGAGTAAAAAGTCACGTAATGTTTATTCCATTCGTGGATTTCAAAGATGATACTTATCTATGTAGATAGTACCTATAGGCTGTATTTAGTAAATTAGACATTTAATGCGTTCACAGTTTTAGATGACTTAAATGAGGCGATAAACGGTTTCACCAGATTTATCATTGGGTGAAGTTATTTAGGTATGGACATTTAGATTTATAGGGCTGTATGATTGGGTGAACATAGTTTTGCCATAGGACATGATTGGCATTATGATTTACTTGGCTTCATGATGTTTTCTGACTAAAAAAATGTCCCAAAATGGTCGCGTTGGTGGTAAAGAATGCCTTCGATAAAATGTTCAACTGAGTAAAAATTGGGCTCGTCCGGGATTTGAACCCGGGACCTCTCGCACCCTAAGCGAAAATCATACCCCTAGACCAACGAGCCGGCTGACTATCACACCGAAACTAACGAGAACGAGCAACTTGTATTGAACGCCTTTCACTCAGATAATTACATAATGGCACGTAGACACGCAGATAAGAATGCATACATACATAATAGTACCTATATATACTTATTAGAACTAATACATATAAATCAAACATTTAAAGAAACCTAATATGTTTTACATGGGATGCAAGCAAGTCATCTTCTAAAAAACTCGGGCTGATTATTCTCATGTCATTTTGTTACCTGTTCAGATAGCCTTCGCAGATACAGTGTCCCTAACAAGCCCCGTCAATTATGAAGTCATGTCTTTGAGGAGCTCAGGGCATAGGAAACCATATTAATCTGCTTGTGGCTTGCTAAACCTACAAAAGAGTTCAGTATACTTTTTCAAGGGACCTAAATATTGGTTTCTTTTATCCCTCAGAAATTAGGATAGAATAAATGCTCACAATACTAAATCTAGAGGTACTAATAGTATCATAATATCTTATCAACTTACCCAAACAAAGATTTTATCATACACCTGTAAGCCAAAAAAATGTAACATCTTACAAGTCCCCTTTTCCTTTCCCCATGGCTCCGTTGATTTAGTAATATAGAAAGGATGTAATAAGACGAATCACGAAAGGGATTTATAGAGGTAGGAATCCGGAAGGGATCTAAAAGGACGTACAATTACCTTACGGGAATGTCCTACGAAAAGGGCAATCAGGTGCGTAACCTACTTAGTACAAGAAATAAGGGAGAATAGGGGACTTAATATATAATTTTATCATGGATTTTTTTAAGCTGGTGCTCAATATAATACTTGCAATTTTAGATGAAACTCAAAATCATATTGTTTTCAATTTTTATAAAAGATAATATTTAAAAAAGGTCGGGTGGCTCATAATACTGGCATAAACTGCGGGTTATTTTTCAATCCGTTTCACTATAAGAGAATGTATGATAGCAACTATTCTAGAACATTTCTGGCTTAATCAAAAATTGGGCTCGTCCGGGATTTGAACCCGGGACCTCTCGCACCCTAAGCGAAAATCATACCCCTAGACCAACGAGCCAGCTGCTGTACTACTCAAAAGAAGTATCCACATAAAATTTCTTAACAGCCCAGTAGCATTAGTACCTATACATAATATTTATATCACGCTTATACTTTCGATTTTAAACACGTTTTGTGACGTCAGCGTTAGTTGTGGAATGCGTGAACGCATGTATGTAGGTCACCTTTCACTGCGAGAGTTGTATACTGGTCACCAATTTTTATAAGAAAATCAGCTGGCTCGTTGGTCTAGGGGTATGATTTTCGCTTAGGGTGCGAGAGGTCCCGGGTTCAAATCCCGGACGAGCCCAATTTTTTAACAGTTACTAGTAAAAACAGTTCTTGAACAGTTTCGGCAATAATGACAAAAGTTGAACAAACAAAGTATGAGATTGACAATAGTTTATGTCTGGTTTTGAAAACTGTTTTGTATTTTTTTTTTATCTAACTGTTTACTTACACTTGTTACAATATCCTTAGATATAAAAGTGATAAATCATTGCTACTTTATTACTTAGTTAACTCTCAATAAAGATTACTAAACTAGATAAAATAAGATGTCATAAATTACAAATTATCATTGCGATAACGGATGGAAGTAATTTCATGGAATATTTTTAATACTACATTAGTAGTATTATGGTAGTTAGTAGTATTATGGAGTATAATATAGGTACAACGGGGATTGTATGAAATACGATATTATGTCTGAATAGAATGTTACTTGTGAAATGATATCAGACAGTGATATAAGTACCTATGGAAGAAAACACGCTGCACCTCAAATGAAATTGGGATGGGCTGAAGGATTATAATATTGTGCTTGGATACCGATAATATGCAGAAATAATTAGCATAAATAGATATTTAACCTATAAAAACGCGTTATGCCTATAAAACCTTTAAGAAGTCCGTCTTTCCGATGCGCTCAGAGCAAACCTATTTAAATGCTTGGTACAAAGATAGTTTAGGACCTGAAAGAGGACATAAAATAAAGGCTTATTTTTATCCGAGTGCGGGGAATTTTTCCTTCTAAGGAAAAGAGCTAATGAAAGATAAAAACTTAAAATTTTATGTAGGTAATTGAAGGATATAATCAAATTATATATGTATTTACAGAACAAACAAACATAACCAGCTATAAATTAAGATGTTTGTTCTGTGAAGCTAACTGATTGATCCGAACATTAGTACCTAGGTAAGATCTATTTACATACGCTGTTTAATGTAAGTGGGACATATAGACGGAATATTTAGTGACAAGTTATGTCGATAGAAGATATTAATACTGATATGGATAATGTTGTTATAACCCACCCAAAACAAAAATGTGAAAGACTGCCAAGTTCGATAATATGGGAATGCTTCGCCTATAAAAGAAGTGAGATCTGAATAAGTACCAAGTTCCATACACATACCTCAGTTAAAAATAGTTACTTTTTAATGATGTTACTTGGCAAGTTTTCATACACCTTGTTATAAACCTACTAAACGCTATGAATCAAGTATTTAATTTTCTATTAAAACTTGCCAAGTAATCATCATTAAAAAGTAACTATTTTTAACTGAGGTATGTGTATGGAACTTGGTACTTATTCAGATCTCACTTCTTTATAGGCGAAGCATTCCCATATTATCGAACTTGGCAGTCTTTCACATTTTGTTTTGGGTGGGATTTCATTTATTTTTGTAAGGTTGTTTATTTTATTTTTTCTTATGATGAAGTTAGTTAAAGAAATGTCTCATTTATACTATCTTTTAGATTTTTAATATGCACTATGTTTCTTACAAAGAAATGAACTAGATTAACTATGACTAGATTTACCAACTGACTGACATGACATGTTATCATATATTATGTTCGTGGATCAAAGTTACACATTCGTTATTTTCTAAAGTGATTCACACTTGGCCGTTTTCAGATTTTTACTTTACTTTGACTAAATACAAACCTTTGTACCATTCGAAGATATATTATATAAATATAGATAAATTTAGTTCGTTTTAGTTCCTTAGGGGTATAAATTTACACCGGGTATAAAACACCTTCATTATTTTGAAACCGACTCACACTTGGCCATTTTCAGATTTTTCCCTTTACCTTGACATAAAGACCTACCTCCATGCCAAATTTCAAGTCAATACGACCATTGGAAGTGGTCTAGGTTTTTGATGAGTGAGTCAGTGAATCAGTGAATCAGTGAATAAGTGAATCAGTCAGTGAGTGTATAGTAAAAATAGCGATTTTCTGACGTCAATATCTCAAGACCTACAATAGGTATATTAATGAAATTTTGTATTTTAGATAAGTGAGGGGGTCTCAACAGATACTAGAAATTTGATATGCGTAAATAGAATAGATTTTGAGTTACAGAGGGGTCGAATTTGGCCCGAAATGGTTCGTGTAATATAACCCACGGCCGGTGTGTCGCCTTTTTTGCTCGAACTTGGCGGACACACTGCCGTGTGTCTAGATTTGTAGAAATGGTTATTGTTCCACTATTTTTTTTTGGTAAAGTAGTGTACTTAATTTTCTAACACGCATGTGTTACTTTACATGCTTAAAAAACAATAAAAATACAGTTGTCTTTCAGATGTTGTGTACCAGCTATTCCAGTCTGTTTCACCCTCATCCGGAAAAACCACAATAGTCTTACGTGAGTTACGTTAGTGTAAAGTGTGATAGAGGGACAAACAGAGTTATCTTCTCAAGTCTTGCTGCAGGTTCTACATCTAAACGCAAGCAGATACCAAGCCTACAATGCCATGCCACCAATTCCATTTAAAAGGCAAGATCTTTATCAGTGACGAAGTGAAAGGTAGCGTCTATCAGAAATTTTAGTATCGCACAGTATTATTTAGCCGCAACAATCAGGTGGCTCGTTGGTCTAGGGGTATGATTTTCGCTTAGGGTGCGAGAGGTCCCGGGTTCAAATCCCGGACGAGCCCATTTTTTGTAACTAAGCGTTGGAATATACCTACATTACGGCCACGGTGAATAAACTATGTAATAGGAGTTCTCAGTTAAATCGGAAACCCCGCCGCCGCGCCGTAGCACTATTTTTGTGCAAATGATTTATCTTTTTGATTAATTCTTAGACCGCCCATTATGTTACCTGTACCTGTACTTTAACTAGATTAACATCAAAAATGTAAAATTGGTGTACCTAATAAATTATATATATATCTATCTATCTATCTTCCTTCTAACTATCCATTCTTCATAAAAAGTAACGTTGAGGTAAAACAACAAGGCGCATTGTACGCTATAATAAATAGAAAGTATAAAGCAATGCAATTAGCGTATAATCTAGGTCGCCCATGAATAAATGACTAAAGTGCTGACACGTGGAGACTTTACCATATTTCTTATGAGTTTATTTTACTATACCTGCTCTGTTGAGAAGGCACCTAAGCAAAGGTAACGACAAAGGGACGATTCAACGATTTGATACTGAAAATTAAGTAAAATAATGATTCAATTAATTAAGTCCCCAACATATTTACATAGTTGGATTAGGATAAGCAGATGATGATAAAGTCATTTTTACCACCTTAACTGAATTATTTTCATTCCACTAAAAACCTTTACAGGATTTTTTATTATGTTTGGCTTCCATTGAATAGGTATTTTGAAATTCGATAAACACAGAGGTACTAAAAGTCACTGATCCTTTTTATTACAATTCCACTCAAAAATGTAGAACAGAATTTTAACAAAAAAATGTTTACTCAATTAAGCTGGCCCATAGGTATTATTCTTGCTAAGGGCGGTCCCAGGTTCAAATCCCGGTCGAGAACAAACTTTTTGGTGATGGCTTTTGTAACGAGTTTAAAAGGTCAGAACGATGGGAATTTATTGGGAGAGGATACTTTTATTTGACCTTTACTTATTGATTTGTAATGCTGGTCGGTTAAATGGGTGCTGTAGGAATATATCTAGATATTTATAAAAATATAAATGACTTTTAACTTTATGTAAACAAGTCTTCTGGAAATAAAATTCTTTTAAAGTATCAATATTCCGTTAAAAGTAAAAATAATATTTCAATATAAATGAAAACAGACAAAACGTTTTTGGTTGGTATCTTCATAGTTCCGGAGCCTGCACAAATAACAAAAAAAAAGTTTCTCCTTAACTAAAATAGAGTAGATAAGTATCATTTTGGGGAGTTTGTTGCGCCACTTCTTCTTCCCAGCGATAACACATAGGAAGTAGTGAAGGGTGGGCGTTTTGGGGGCTGTCTTATGTAAATTCCTGACGTTCAAAAAGTGCTGTCTTGCAGCCAAGTTTGAATAAATGATTTTTGATTTGATTGATTTGATCAGTCTGTTCATTGCAATTTAAGTGAACTTGTATGGAGCTAATGTCAAACCCTAAGTTAGTCTATCTACATATAAATATATCTACGTCTAGTAAATCACCATCTCAGATCGGTTATAGAAATCCGCTACAAGTCAACTAGCAACAGACACAATCATGCGTACGAGTATTATGTAATCTGTGAGTAAACAACAATAACGTCTATAGCCGTCCCATTAGTCATTAGCCGCGCTAATTACTTAATGTTAATTAGCTTATAATTACACTCCCACCTGATTGATGCTTAATACTGACTTGTCTATTGGACCTGCAAATAATCCTTAGCTTAAACTAGTTCAAGTATTGCATATAACTCTGCCTATTTCTTTGAAAATAAATAAGACCCATTAACAACATAAATAGAAGATATTGTCATTTGCACAGCTATTTTCCAAATATGTAGGGATTGGCTCAAAGTCTGTGCCGATGTAGCCGAATACCAAACATGCAGTGATCGTCTATATGACCTCCTCAACTCACAACTTTATACTTACCCTGGTAGACTGGTTCAACAATCAATCAATTATTTGATGTCATTTACCTATTTGGATTGGTCAACCAAAGCAAAACAGATAGTTAAAATAACTTTGACAACCATCTTACATTAGTTAGAATGCTAGATAATTATATTATCAAGCGAACAAAGTTACAAAACGTCAGATATCTCAATTAATTTTAAAATCAATTAAACAAACTAAACGTCCTTCCACCACAGCGATGTCAATTAGAAACCGAAAACAATTAGCGGATACATTCCGAAACGTTGACCGCGTAATTATCCGGAATATCCGAAATATCCGTTTTATCCGGAAAACTTGATTAAAATTGGTTTGGCAAACGGTGGCAGCCAGAGCTAACACCAAGTCCTAATTAGTAGCTCGTCATTAAACAGATTTGGTGGACAATTGTCGCGTATGTTGGATAGTTGGGGATAGATCCGGGATATGTCGGATAGTTTGTGTCAATACAACGGCATGGGATAGGTTTGGTTCCTCTGTGTGACCATGAAGTTCGTGGCACACGGAACTATTTACATTGCCATGTTTAGTGGTCACCTATTATTCGTTATTGATGAATCTTTTTTCATATTTTCAGTTATTATGTTTTGGCATTTTTTTATTTAGACATATTACGTAATGTACAAAAAACAAATGTCGATCTTCAATTTAGAGCAGAAACCTAAAATATATGTTTACTACAAAATAAACAGACTACATCGTGTCGAACAAACAGTACAATTTTTACCTCATTCGAACAAAACGCCTGAAGCAAGGCTTTGATCTAAATCATCGTTTTACAAAATGTTTACCTACATAAATATTACAAGAGCTAATTTGTTCACTCAAATGAATTAATTCTTCATGAAAAACATAAGCGTAGTATGTTTACGTCTTTCATCTTGGGCATAAATAACTTCTTAAAACACTAAAAAGCAAAAAAGGGGGATGCTGAGCTATGTTTATTTTGCCACGGACTTCTAAACTGATTGTCCGACTGATGCTTTTTAGTGTTGCATACTCACTCCTTCAGTTCAGATGACGAAAATAAAGTTCACAATCCACCTTATTTCTCGACCCCCACACAGATCGCCAATCAACAATCCTTTGTTTTCCTTTGCGTGACAAACGAACGTTCGATGAACAAATCGACTGTCTATGGATGATGGACGGCCATGTTACCTGCGCGCCGATGTTACCGCCCCGCCGATGTTACTGACACGCCGATAGTGCGCTACGATTTGCATGCAACGAAGAAATTGTTTGTGGAGTTATAAATCAGTATTTATAAAGTCGTGGTGGCTTAGTAGATAAAACATCAACATCACAAGCATAAGTGTATGGGTTCGATTCCAGGTCAAGCAAGTACCAATGCAACATTTGTAAGAACTTTTTCATACCTTTTACAAAATAACTGATTAAAGGTGAAGGAAATCATCTCGAGGAAACCTTGATAATAAAGTCTGGAATCGGTGATTAACGCCCAATCCTTTTCTGTGTGAGAGGACGATAAAAAAGGCTGATGATGATTTGATTCTACAAAAGTTCTATATTTTAAAGTACATTTTTCCTCAGTTCACAAAAATACATTTATTAAACTTGCAGGCTCCCTCATTCTCCATAATGGCGGACCCAAGCATCTGTATCTACGGTTCCGTCTAAAATAGACGAAGTGAGCAAGAAAATTATTTTAATTGAAAAACTTGGCGCGCCCTCATTAGCGACGCTCATAATTAATTATTTATTGTGCCCTCAGTCGTATTGCTGGATTCATATTTTTTCGTCTCCATTTTTAGAATGGATAAGAGCAAAAAAGTTCTGTAATAATAACATTTTGATGTAATGAAGCGCTTTTGTTTCATGGGCCCCGCTTTTCTCCTTCATTGGTGACTGTTTTAGGGAACGTATTTGGCAGTCGTTAAAACAATTCTTACCAAGGGTTCAAGTAAGGTATGTTGAGGATGTCAGATGATATTCAGCTTCATCTGTTTAGTCAGAAAATCGCCTCCAACATACATAGTTGGGAAAAGGCTAGGCAGATGATGAGTAAGTTAATAGCTTAGTAAGGTTAATAATTCTCTTCTATAACAAAAGCAACAAACTTAACAGGATGTTCACAATATTAAGTTGTTAGCATAATGCAAATGTGAAAAAAAGATGGAAAATTGAGTCGAACAAAGCGTTTCAGTGCAAAATTCCTGCAGTGTACTGAAAACATAACTTTAGCGTGCTTCATAAAATATTTCCCTCTTGCTAGTAAAATAACATTTTCCGCTGAATATGCTGACTGGAAGGTTTTAATAGGTGTAAACTTCACACGAGTGGGTATTATACAGGGTGCGCCAAGTTACTGGCAAGCTTTTATTGTATCCATGCTTTGGACATGTTTTTATTTTTTATCGGGTTCGTTGTTGAAACATGCTGTGTTTAAGAAACAGTTTTTACTTTGGAATACTCTTTTGAAGTAAAAAATGTATTGGTGTAATTTTATTCTTTATGCCGGCGGCTTGCTAATTTACTATAACTTTAGACACGCATCAGAAGAAAATAATGCTATCAATCCGGTAAAAGCCTGTGTAATAAATCATCTTATGAATCTATGCTCAAATATAATATTATGTAAATAATATGCTTTCATATTTTCAAGGTCATAATCACTTATCCCTAAAAAATATTTCATGGTCAGAATTAAGTGAAGCTCAAAAAAAAAGCATAATCCTCCTTCGGTGCAGTTGGGTAAAATCCTGAAGTAAGATCGTGAGTATGGAGAGGTTATTACCCTGAGACGTGCTTACTGTCACACTGGTAGCTAATTGTGACGTATTGTAAGTGAAGCGACGGACTTACGATCAGGGATGTTTACAGGTCAATAGATACAAGAGGATGGTTTGGTTTTATTTAGAAAGGGTTGTGAAATATGTACAATGTACATGTATATGATTTTGAGGACATAAGAAGCAAGAGAAAATTATGGTTGAATAAAATTGGTCACCAAAATGCAGTTTTTTGCCAGAAATTGTGGAAAAAGAACGTGATAAGTTAAAAATTTAAAAACAATAATAATTGGTTACGTATAAATTGATGTTTTCATGCAGGTTGGTCATTTCAACACTTTGGAAGTCAAAGTTAATCACTGGAAAAATACATTCTTTAATAATTGTCAACTGATGTCACTCTAAAATTCACTGCAAAAACGATTACATAATGATTTAATCCATTTATTATGTAAACAAATCACTTAAACTGATAGTATTAGTTGATCGATAAGGGATCACCAAGCGCATAAATAAAGCATTTAATCTATTTGTACAATTAACGTTAAAATGCTTATTAATTTTGTATAAAACCGGTTTGAACTGGAATAAATAGGAAAGGCTTACCTTCAGGCGTAAATTAATTGGGCTAAGAGGAATTTATTTATGCAGCTGTAATATTTTAGCATGAGTTAACTTGGGGTAATTTTTTAACGTTTTAAATCACATGTTTTTATTTAGTCTAAAGGTATGAGTAGAAAATTATTCTAGTATAGCTACCAGAGAAAAAGGTTTAAAAATGACATAATTTTCAGTGTCCTTATCCATTATTTTTTAAGCATAGAACTTCCAAAATGTCAAATTATCAAATAATTTATTGTTTTCGGATCTACTAACCTTGAAGACTAACAAAAAACAGCAAATAAAAATAACACAACGACGTCTATTTTCCTACAAATCTCTGTTAAAATCCACCAGCTGTGTATTTAGGCTCTCCACTATAATTAAAATACTCTTGTATAATTTATACACTTCTCACAAAGCATCCATTTTAATAGGGTTGTTTCCAATTTTCGAAAATCTATTTAAATAGCTTCTAAATAATTTAAAGATCACCCCTCCTATAATTTTGCGTCTTAAATCTCTTTACTTTTTATGTAATCGATTTTTTTCTATTTTTCTTAAAACATTGCCCAGAAAACGCTCGATCACGTGACTGTGACGTCACAGTATACTATGTGTTCCTTTACACTTTGCACATCTAAAGAGAAGAAACTAATTGAAAGAACTCATTGATTTTTAAATTTTCATAATGTATTCTTATAATATAGATACAAAAACAAATATTTTAAACATTTAAATTATTTTTAAACATTGGGCACAAAAGAAAATACCTGTAATGTTTTGAGTTGTGTAAGCGGTAAAATAAAACTGTGGAAAGGAACGTAAAGTTTTTGTTTGTTATTGAGGTTATATTTGTGTCATCTTGGCTATTAGCAAAGAATTGAGCGACAATAAAACTATCAGCTTTCATAAATCCTTTCTCCATAATTCTTTTCTAACTTTCTTTCGCTCAAATACAAATAAAAACTGAAGAAAACAACACATCAATTCTCAGGTTATACCTGTCATAGACTGTCACTGTCAAATACTTGTCATTGTCAATGTAAAGTGACGACATCGGACTCGATTCGCCGTTTTCAAGGGCGTGACGTAATAGACGATAAATTTAAATTTCATAAATTGTTTAAAAATTATGCGGTCAGTTATTATTAATATAATATAGCTTATCGTGTTTCTAGTGTTGTGAACTTTCGGTGCATATACATATTTATAAATAACTGAATACTAGGAAACAACCCTATTATACCTTACCATTTCAAGGTCAAAATAATTGCTCTACAAATGACCTTGACCTTCTCTTATCTATAAAAGCGAAACGATAAATCTGAAAGCATTTTAATATCGATTCTGAAGCCATAAATTTTGTGAACCAGGCTATGGAAAAAGGTACTTCCTCGCATAAATCTGTCAGCAGCACTTGATTGCACGGGTGTACTTGACCGCTAACATTGGCCGTCCTGTTATTGTACGGCGGTGCACGCAAGTTTTGCATTAAATGGCTTGATGGTAATTATACGTTGTAGTGTTGAATGTGGAATAGTGAATATTCAGTGGTGTTTGACCTTGAAGCGTTTAATGGAGCCATAAAATTAATTCTGTTATATCAGTGATTTCTACTTCCATAAAACCCGGTAATTTCTATAATCAGAGATAATTAAAACTGAAGGGGCTGTTCTAGTTTTTACAACCAATAAAAATCACGACCAAACTTATATTAGCTTTATACAGACATAAAAATCGTATGACCAGATTCAAGTGGTTGGTGTGAACAAATTAAAGAAAATGAACAGTTCGGTATTATCATCGTAAAATATTATTTAAGTAAGTATATACAGTGGATAACTTTAACATAATAATATTATGTAATTTACAATAGGTAATTGATATCGTTATCCAAGATACGAGACAACAATTTAAGGCGCGTAAACTTTTGATAATATTAAGATTATCATCCCTTGTTATTAACTATGGCTTAAATACTGGCTTTAAAAGATGAAAAAGTGAATATTTTTATTACCTATATATTTTTAGAACTAAGATACAGTATTCAGAACCTTTTCTTTCATTTTTTTTTGCTATTTCAGAAGCACTTATTGGTTATATACAATACCATTTTCCCTTTGTAATCCACGTCAAATTAACCCTGCCTAATGAATAATCTGCAGCCCCATCAGAAACACAGAGGTTCTCAAGTTGATTTCAACTACAACAATTGTTGAACAGCATTTAATGTAACTCGTATAAACAATCCCATTTCTTCAGCACACCGAACAACGCAAGCACTAATAAATGTCATTATGTACCACAACATGTTTCACGTTAACCAAGAAACTAGTTTGCCTAGTACTTCCCATTCTAATTAATTTTCTTGCAGACGCCCAAGACTAATGCCAGTGGAATCCCAACAAATGCTATTGTTTCGCAATTGCCATCGATTTCTCGTTAATCCTTGTGGTGCCAATTAAAATGGCCTGCCAACTATTTTGTTGTTTTGTTGGCAATATATTGGGTTTGGACAATGGGGTGGTAAGCAATTTAATATTTGGTCTTTAGAAACTGCAGTTTGAGGTTTTAAGTGCGATTGTATGAAGGAAGAATGAGTTTGAAAGTTCTAGTTTGAATTCCACAGGGGCAGTCTAAAGTCTGGATTTGTGCACAGCAGATATAAAGGGACTTGTAACGAATATTTACTCATATTATAAAGCTGAAAAGTTTTATAATATTAGTATAGATTTTTTTGTTTGTTCTATTTATCGGTCAGTGGATGGTGAAACCATCCTAAGGCCCTTCTAAAAGTCATAATAAAAGAGATTGGACCGGCATTGCCTCCGTCGAGCATCTATTGGCTCAGGCTCAGGATCAGGGTTAGTCAGGATGGCTCTGGACTCAAAGGAGCACAAACGGCCAACCATCAGGAATAAAGATGTCACAAAAAAGAGAAGAAATGTTGTTCAGTAAATTACTAATCAGATTGGTGTCTTTATAAAAATAACCAATTCCATAATTTTAGGTACACAAAATTCAAGTTCCTATAACGCAAAAAACTTTACATACAGACTCAGATTGGCCTACATGGAGCAGTAGATAACCGTACGATAGGCGTACTCGGATCGGCGTACATAATAATTGTTTGTTCGGAATCGCGCCCTGTTTAATTTGCCCTCGAAGCCGGCGCAGTGTGTGCCGAGCGCTAGATATGCGATTTTGTTTAAATTGTATCTTCTCTGTATTGGAGATGTGTTTCAGAGGGGATTTTTTTAATATAATACTCTTTATTTTGTTGGCTTGGTATACTTTTTATTGGCATTTATTCTTTGTTATACATGTGTTTAATCTTAACGCGTTCCTTTAATAATGGCGGCTGTGATATCTTCGAACGGCTTTTGATCTGAACTTACTTAACAAATGTTCTTCATTGTTTATAACAAATATTTAAGATAGGTATATGCGTGTTCACGGGTTCAAAGATTATTATCGTTATAAAATATTGCAAAAAAAAATATTTAGTTAATATCCTGGATCCTGGTGAAGTTAACATTATTATCTGCGCATGCGTCAAGTATTAGTGAAAATCACGGTAGCAGTTTATATTTAAACAAAATATGAATTCTAAGATCTGAATAAGAATGCACTCACGCCTGCAGTGAGAACGATAATGCAACAATAGGATAATAATGTTATACTTCAGCTCGATGCATTCTCAGATACGCAACGCAGGAATGGCTCCCAAAGGATTTTTATTCGCTTTTTATGAATTCTTATAGCAATATTATGCTAAGTTGTATCCTATACTGCTCGTGGTGTTACCAGAATATTCCTTCTACAATCCTTGCTATTATTACAAATGATTTCTCTGTAAGTTGCATGGATTCATTTTAAACTTGGTCTTGAGACAGATTCATCGGCATCTGCCTTGCCTTTTCCAAATAAGTCTAAGGATACATATCATAGGAGTGTCCAGAATATCTGACTCTTCTTTCTCAAAGTACGCCACCAACACGATATCTCTTGGTGAGACTGGTTATTAGACTATTTGGCTTCTGACTACCTGTAACAACTACCAAAGCTACACGTTACATACTATATATTTCAGCGTAACCTAGACTAAAAGATTTACTTCTCATGTAGCCCGATCATAAATTGTAAAATTCTACCTCACCAGTATTAAAATCCAAGCCCTTTTATATTATATCGTTTTATTTCAGGTTTGATTTTTGACACCCCCGGGATACGGAGGGCGAAAATTGATTACACGAATGTACTTTTGTTTCATTAAGTGAGGCTCGTAAAATATGCCCGTATTTTAGTCCAATAAGAATTTATTTGGGTCAAAAAGTTCTGAATGAAATTAAAAACGTAACTTATTGGTGTTCTGTGCGTAATTAGTATTCGGTTTGGATTTATTCGTATGATTTATGCGAATAATGGCGCGTGACAAATTATCTGGTGTTTGGGTTGTTGTACGTGTGTTCCTGGAAAATGATATAGAAGCGTAATTGCGGGAGTAATGAAGTCAATAATTGACAAACATAACATTATTAGTTCGTGCGTCACCTCCAAGTATCCTGGTGTATTTCAAGGTGTATATTGAAAATTGGTCATAATCTCAAAAATAACTTAACAGCAAGCTTATATTACCAGCTTCGAAGCTTGATTAACAAACAGTTTTAAAGATCAATTCTATTCATACCAAATTCGATTATCGATGAACTAACTACTAAGATATCACTTACATAATTACAAGACAAATCTAAAGATTAAAGACATTAATGCTACAACATGTTTCCCCGACACCTCGAACTTGGCAACCAATAATATCATTCCTCGAGAGTGCCCGAAAGTCCCCGAAAGTGCCCGAAAGTCCCCGAAACTTCCAAAAGCCTTAGGACAAGGTGTCAAACTTGTAGCATAAAATCAATTTGGGCGAGACCACATGTTGCCATAACGTGGGCCCTATAATGTGCCCTTATGGGCAAACTTGACAGATTTGGGCACAGCCGAGCAAATTGTTGAGGGGGAAGGGAGTAGTTTGCCGTGTTAACGATTAATTATGTTAGTGTAGGAGAAATTTTGAGAAAAAGTTTAAGGAGAATTCTTTGACTGTCGGAAAGCTGCACTCTTCCCGAGTAACGTATGCTATATTTATTCCGGTACGAGCAGTAGTTCCGACGGTACGCTGGTGAAACCGCGGGAGAACAGCTAGTACTTAAATATCACATCTTCAGTTGAGCAGTTTTATTGAAATCGAAACAAATAAACTGACAGAGTTCTCTTTTACACCGCATTTCTAATATTACTAAAGTAGAATACGAATAAATTATTCGGTATTTACTTTTATGTTGGCGTATTTGCGAAATTGGGTCTCATTGTAAACCGTCTCATATTTAAATGAAGTGGTTACTCGATAAGATGAATAAATAGCTTTATTAAATTTCGACCTTCGACTCTTGTTTGGTTTTGAAAACGTTCTTGTCATTGGTTCGTCTTTTATGAAACAATGCTATATTTTATTTCTATTAACTAATTCAGTAACATTGGCAATGTCATAAAACTGGTCATGGAATATTTCTCGTGATAAGAACTCTTTATGAGAGATGATAACCTGAAAACTTACCTAGAACGTAGAATAAAATATAGAAATCGCTCTTGCGTTCAAAGCAGGTACATACTCATCCAGAGGTGCCGAATTATATAACAAATACTAAACTACTGCAACTATTTGAAAGAACGTTTTTGTCACCAACCACACAAACGAAGGAGTTTTTACGACATTACATACAGGGAGGATGGTACTCCGCTGTCAAGTTCACACGGCATAATTAATTGACGACACACCTATTGAGAACTTTGAGAATACTTGGACCTGTCTCAATTGTAGAGGGTATGTCTTGGAGATAATAACCCTTGAAATTAATAAATCGCCATCAAGAACATTAGTATTGAGTTCAATCGCATTATTATTATACCCTATCGTCTCTGCGAAATTGATTTATTTAAAAGTATAAATACCTATACCTTTCTCATAATTAATCGTTTGTGAAAACTGCACGAAAATCCGCGTAGTAGTTCATAGCTGCTTGCGAACGAAAGAACGGATAAAGCAAATTATTTTTTTTTATAATAAGTTGTGATTAAATTATTATCTGGCTAATGCTAATAAAGCAACAGGAAGACGATGTACCTACCTACATATTGAAATGGGTTCTTAAGTAAAAAAAAATATAGAGCAGTATTTTTAAACCTACATAATATCAGATGTCCGCTGTAAGTACCAGGTTGACAGGAGCGTGCAAGAGGTTGCGTTCAGTAAAGTTAACAAGAAACTTCATTACGGCGGGATCCCGTGATTAACGTTAACATTATCGTACGCCGACCGCTCTTGTGCCAGCTGCGATAGTGCTGGGAACAACTATCGATAAAAATAACATCGACACTTTTTTCTTGAATTGCTCCATGAAAAATACAGGTCATGGAATACTCAGCTGTTCGGTGAGACTGGAAGCCGTCTTCAACATTAGTTGGGAAAAGATTAGGCTGATGAGGAACATCGAAACTATTTGTGAACTAATATGTAATGCTATATAATAGCTGAGATGCATTTAGATAAGGAAATATATCTTCAAAGTTGACTTGCTTGCTGCAACTTATAAGTAGATGTTTTGGAAACGTATTCAAAACTGCGTCCGTTAACGACTTGTGGCACACATAGTAACAACATATAAAAAAGACAGAAAAATAATCTGCAAGAAGCATTATTTTATTATTTTAATACCACACAAATAAAATTCATAAAATCCTTAATTAATTACTTATTTACAAAAACTATCGGCACTAACCCACCTCTAGCGCCTGTATTCGCAATCTAGTGTAACGATCTGCTATTAAGAGCTAGGTAAAAGTGGGTAAGACGTGCTACCCTACACATAGAACGCCTCTACACGTTACACGTACAGCATTAGCTTAGAATAAGCTAGGCATGGAGAACAAAATGAGTAGCGGAGGTGCCAAAACGACAAATCTCCTAAGGGATCTATCAGACAGAGCGCGCTCATGCGGTCAAGCGTTCAAGCGGTCAGTTTTTCGTTCTAGCTCTACTACTACTTCTTCTACTTGACCGACGCGGTCAGAATACCTCCTGTATAAGTACAAAAACTGACCGCTTAAATACTTCACCGCGTGACCGCTCCATGTCTGATAAATCCCTAAGAAAGTAGCGCGCCAAAATGCGAGTGTGCAGGGGACGAGTAACGTTACTGTCTTCGCCTTAAACGCCTTCATTGAACCCAATTTATTATTCTAATACCAAAAATCGTTGACAGATGTCTCATAGAACACGAAAGCCTCGTTAGTTCACTCGTAATTGACCGTCATGTCCACTGTACATATTTGACCTAGAGGAAGGCGCCTGACCTACCTGCATTATGGCATCTCCGTTTATCTTTCTTTACTCCGTTGCTTGGAATACCTTAGCGCTAAGCTACACTTGAATGCCGTACTAAGCTAGTAGAGCTGTGAAGTGGGGTACTAAGTATTTTCATTTAATTTTAGTTCGTACATGCTAATGAGCTGGTTTAGAGATAATTATTTTGGGATAAGAAGTTCAGTTACCTACTGTAGTTTAAGATGTTTACCTTGTTATTTTTGTGTTATGAAAGAACCTATCTTGTTTCTTGCATATAAAGCTGAATTTTTAAATTAGATATTGTCCATTTCAAGTTAAAAATGGAAAGGTTCTTGAAATTAGCCAACGTTTAATATAAAACAAACAATACTATTTGAGCTTATTACACTAACAAAATAAAACCCAATTTACAAAAAAAAACACACCTATTGAATTCAAAGACAATAGTCCAAAACATAGCTTCCCAAAAACCAGTCCATATAACCCCAAACTGCTTCACATTGGCCATTACCCCAGCTTTTTATACGCGCACTCCTCGTTAGGCCAGGGGTACATTGTACCCCTAACGAGCAATTTAACTACAACACATTGCTATTAAAAATGAATCGGGGGTGCAGGTATTACCCCAATTCATTTGGGGGTACTTTGGGATAATTGTATGGCTGCATTTTGGGAGAAGTTACGGTAATGGTTTTAAGGTGTCTTCTAAGGGGTTAAGGGGTATTCTAAGCTTAATTTTGTTAGTGGTAATGGCTTCATTAAAGACGTAGAATTTGGGTGTGGAATACTTGCCTTAATTCTTTATTCAGCTAAGATTCTAGATTTTCGGGGCTAGATATTGACAGAAATAATCTTTAGATGTCTTTCAAGTATTTATATGCTCTTCGCATTCCAAAAAGTTAATCTATTTTTGAATATGCATTTAAATAATAAAATAAGTCCTTTCAGCGGTTTCATTCCGCGTACCTGGATAAACATAGCCTACAGCCCTTCTAGATACTAAAATGTGTTGTTTATTACATTCTTTATCAAACCGATCCACTAGTTCCTGAGATTAGCGCGTTCAAATTGTTCAGCTTTATAATATTCACGTAAAATTCTGAATCAACAATCGCTATGAACTCAGAAAATCTATAATCAACATAACAATGTTCTGTAATATATTCTCCAACCAATAACAGTTCCATAAAAAACAATTGTGCCCACACAGACACAGGGAAGTTTGTTTTCCTCGTAAATATAAGTTTGAACCACGGACTCAGGAAAGATGAGCGGAGATGCCATAATGCAGGCAGGTCAGGTGCCTTCTTATATGTCAAATAAGTACGATGGACATGGTAAAACGATCAGTTACGAGTGAACTGACGAGGCATTCGGATTCTTTGAGATATCTGACATCGATTTTTGGTATTACAAAAAAGTAATCGGGTCCAAAGATGGCGTATAAGGGCGAAGACCTAACGTTGTTAGTCTTCTTCGTTTTGGCGCGCTACTTTCTTAGAAGATTTTCCGGTATGGCACCTCCGCTTGACATTTTGTTGTCCTCGGTTTGGGAGCAGATCAAGACAGGGCGGTTACGATCTACTTACATACTTACGTCTTAGTTGGTTTTTGAGATGGGGGTGCAACGAGAGATACACTTTATGATCGTATTACAAGTACAATAAGTAGGCATAACCTTTTTTTTATGCACCGCATTATTTTTTATGAGTTGGTTTATGATTAAGTGTCCTAGCAAGCCTTACTTATAAAGCTGTGAAGTTTGTTTGTTCGTGAATGCGATCATCTCAAGAACTACTTACTGGTCTGATATGAAATATTATTAAAGTTTTAGGTAGTCTATTTATTGAGACAAGCGATAGGCTCCTTTTAATGCAAGTCCTTTTGGTATCCTTTTGGAGCGCGAAGTTTACTTTCAGATTTTTTTTTGAGGAGTTATAAGAAATCGTATCGAGAAAATCAGGGATTTTTAGTTACTGTTCGAACGTTTGATTTCTAAGTATGTATATTTAGATATTTATGTTACTATTTGCAGACATGAATAATGCATTATAAATTAATTCAATAGGCGACGCTATATTGAATATCCGTTATCAATTATGAAGCAATTGATTACATGTTAATTAATGGATTGTCATTTTAACTAGAAGTCATTTGATATCCGTTGTCTATCAGTTTAATTGAGATACAGCGTGTAATCATAGATGTTAGACAGTCACATAGATATTACACGCAGAGAAATATCTGGCTATCTATACGAGAAAAAATGCTACTGTAACTAGAACTTCTGTTAACAACCGTGACAGCAAGACTCGTTGTTGATTTTACAAAAACCGTTTTGTTATTATTTTTACCTATCGTTTTATTAAGGACAACTAGACGTTAAGTTTAACTGACCAACCAACATAGTACTCAATACAGTGCAAATAACGCGCCTGTTACAATACCAATGTAATTAGAACCATACGTCACTAATTTACATTACTAAATCGATCGTAAGGACTACTATGCGATCTTGTATACATAAACACTTTTTTTTTTTGGGTTTACTAAATATTTTGCTGTATCTACTAATCAATTTATGTAACATAACGACCTGAACTGTAATGATAACTATTCGTATTGCAATGCTAGCTTTATGTTTATTGTAACAAGTACAATACATATTGTAATGCTAGCATCCTAGGTATTGTTATAGCTATTATCTCGTATGTAGTACCTACTGGTTTAGATGAAACCTGCAATCTAGTGCACTTATAGTACCTACTAACGGGTCCTCACAGGCTTTTAGTAGACGAAAATCCAATTTTATTTGTCTATAAGTAAATAAAACTGTATTTTCTCCACTGAAAGCCTAAAAGGGATCCGTTGTTGGTGCTGTCAGTCCACTGGATTGCAGGCGCTCCATCAAAACGCAGTTCATATATAGAGCCAGCAGTATGTGTGACGTAGTAAAACAATGCCTTTTTCAATACATTATCTAAAGACTCCGACTATCTTGTATCATAAGTGTCATCAAGTGTTAGATTAGAATCATAGAATTTGAGATTATCGGCATTTTTTACGACGTCCCACGCGCTACGGCTCTATATGTTTAGGATCCCTGGAATCAAAAATAAAAATATTACGTACAGAGAAAAATGACATTTATTTTAATATAATCATCACAATCATTGGTCCGTAGAAATTACACTTACACATTACGGCCCCTCACATCTGCATTGGTAGCATGATCGCGCGATAAAACATCCGTCCCTATCGCACTTACTAATAGTGCGATAGGGAGATGTTTTATCACTTTTCGCGCGATCATGCTACCCGTTCAGGCGTCTTTTCAGCGTCGACGTCCCTTATACTTATCATTTCTACATTCAACTTGTAAAGTATGGGGCCCTATTAGAGCCTGTTCACACTAGCGATTCTTTTCGGCGATGCGAGATCGCGGCGTGCACGCAACGAGCTCGCCGCGGGTCGTCGCGGTATCGCGGCGATTATTTTATCGCAATAATATCGCCGCGAGCAAACTTTATATGTGTGTGATATCGCAGCTTGCTCGCCGCGTGCTCGCGGCGATATTAATGCTAGTGTGAACAGGCTCTAATAGGGCCCTTCTTAAATCTTCAATAAGAAGCTCATGCCCGCGTGGCGTTTTTAACACTGGATATTTATTAATGTATGCTCCGATGGTCATTTCTGAAGTCTCTATTTCCTTCAATCTATTTTTGGAAGTTTTTTGCCACTTCTCTATCACTAAATGCCAGGGTTCTGTACAGTTTTGGAGCCACTGGATATCTTCATCTGCACCACCATCTGGAAAGATACATGGACTCATAAAAAAATCATGAAATAAAGACTTCAAAATAATTTAATTTAGTAAAATAAGTTGCAAGTTATTAATGTAATTAACTAGTGTCATGCCAAATCATGGGATTAGGTTGTCAAGCGGACCCCAGGTTCAATTGAACCGTGTCAGAAAGGTGGGCCAAACGTTAGGAGGATGATGAAACTGCAAGTTATTAAAGTTGCTAGAAAGAGGCCAAGGAAAGGCAGTCAGACAAACAACACAGTTGTCCTTTTTTCCTTTTGAGGTTTGAATACAATTAATAACCTATTTAAAATAAAAACAAATAAAAACCCAGGTAGATAACTTAAAACTTGCCTTCTTCGACGACTTCTGGCTCGTTGCTGTTATTGTTGATGTTGCTGCCATTTTTCTTTTTAATAACCTTAGCCTCCCTTAATTCGCGGCGCCTGTTTTGTAGACAGTCATATAATTTGCCTTTTGCACATCTTTTTATTTTAAGTTTAGTATCATTAATGTATGGAATAAAGTAAGTACTTATATTTTCCTTTTTGAATACTTCAGTTATTTCTTGTGCTTTTGTAAGAAGTAGAGAACTGTCTATTCTTTTATTTGGGTCTGATTGCATTAGGTCTTTTATTATTATATTGCAAACTTTTCTTCGCCCATTATTTGATAATTTGCCTTGTTCTGAATATAAATTTAGCAGGCCTTGTCCTTCATTCGATTTTAAGAGTAGATTTTTCAACGGCTGAAATACACAAAAATAAAATTAATTATTAAAATAATTGAGTAGGTTATTATGATATAATATTGTCTTCGGTTAGCGCGATAGTTAAACATAATTGTATAACTTACACAAGAAAGTCCCAACGCCTAAGGCATAATTTTCTGGTCTAGGGGAATCGAATACTTGGCTTGGGAACCTAGATTGTATAAAACAAGCCTATTGACTAGTTATCCTTTTCGCATGTTTTGAAGCTGAGCTGACTCTGGGTGTCCTGTGTGCCAAACCCTCTGGGCCTTACTACAAAAACTTTAAACCCTGTTTTACACTTGTCTAATAAAATTTTGGCTGCAAAATGAACCATATGTCAACGTCATAATTTGACATTTTTTTAGACAAGGCATAAACTGACGTTTAAAAGTTTTTGTGGTAAGACGGATTAAGTTTAAGATGAGATGACTGTGTAGGTATCAACTAATTTATCGCGTAAGTATATAATGAAATTCCATGAATAACTTTAAGACTTTTTGTTGTAAACTTATAAAGTCATTATATAGTTACACCACTTACTTGTTTAAATTGAATAATAGCTTATATAGAATATACTTGTATAAATTGAATATGAATACTACAACAATAAGAAGACCTACATCAGCCATTATGCGAATACAAGAACGCCAACACTCTTACTGCGTGGCCAAAAACAGCCGGAACAACAATCGATCAAATCGCTTATTTAAATAAAATAGAATACTTTAATGCGAACCAAGCGAACCATGGTAAATGTACAGTTGTTACAATAAAATCCATAGAACACATGGCATCCTGATACTAAGACAATGGTACAACTTACCTTGAAAAGTATGAATATATTGGGGTAAACCCCACTGCTTTAATAACTGAGGGACGTCTTGGTCAATGTCATCATCCATCTCGTCACTGGTTTTGTAATAATAACCCAAAAAGGCGAAAAACACTTCAAATTCAATCTGCAATACTGCGCTCGCTCGCTGGTCAAAAACACAATGGCCGCCAAGCCGGACGCCGGCTCGGGTGCGGGTGGCGGTGGCGGGGCGGGATGCGAGCGCGCGAGTTTGTTTACAAAAACACAGTTTTCGATAAACAGTACAAGATACTTTGCTATGAATACCACCTCGATTGTTATTGTAACATTATTATTTTATAATATTTTAAAACACACTAACAAATAGCACGGAGTAATACATGCATTGTACCGTTTACTGTTTCCGGTGCGGTTTTTACTATAATAGTCTTGTTAAGGCCTAACACTACATAAAGGGTAAACCAAACTAAACGATTTTTAAGTGACGCTACGAACGATATGTACTGCAAACAATAATGTAGTTGTAATAAAAATATTATTGTTTTGATTACAAACACACTCGTAGTCTACCAGTAACATTGTAAATCATTAACCGTAATTGGATCATTTAGTAATTGCGAATCTCTGTTTCTTATTACTTACAATACATTATATAAATATTAACAGAATTCTTGTTCATGATACATAAATTATTGATGTTTTTGTTCAATTATATTTTTTTGTAAGCTACATTAATCAAATAATATAATGAAACATACGATTAGTAGGAATGAGTAATTAGTCGTAAAGATAACAAGGGTCAAGTATTTCAAACTAGAAACTTTGTAACTTCATTTTACTATTCGATTCAGTACTTCTGTTTGTCACCAATTTCTCTGCGTGTAATTGCATAATGACGTATTGACAAACTTGGTATTAAGCTGATGAGATGTTTGATTATTCTGGCTTTTGATATGTAATGATAGTTAAAGCTAACACTACTTCTCTGTTGACATAAATTCATAATAGGCAAGCTATTTTAGTGTTGATAAAATTATTAAAATCTTCTCTTTGTCGATACGCATACGGCTAACAGGCTTTACTGAATCTATTATTACCATTTTTTTGTATGGAAACCGGATCGTTGCCGTGTTGTGTACCTTTCTCTCAATAGGGTTGTTTCCTAGTATTCATTTAGTTAAAAATAAATAAATGCACCGAAAGTTCACAAAACTAGAAACACGATAAGCTATATCATATTATTTATAACTGACCATATATTTTTTAATTAATTTATGAAATCTTAATTTAGAGCCTATGACGTCACGCCATTAAAAACGACGAGAAGAGACCGATGACGTCATTCTCTCTGTGACAGATATATCGAAATAACCTCAGAATTAATGTTTTGTTTATTTGCTTCTGTGAAGTTCTGTGTGTTAATTGCATTGAAGTGATACAACTGCTAAAGAATTATGGAGAAAGGATTTATGAAAGCTTATAGTTCCAATCTGCCAAGAGTAGACTCTTCTATGGTCGCTCAATTCTTTGCCAATAACCAAGATTTTTCAGCGGAACGTGGATGAACAGTTTATTTGGAGCACTAATGGTCGTATTTCCAGTCTCGCACAACACAAACCTTGTAGACATTCATTTAATTTAAGTTTTTTGAAAAAGCATCAAATCTTTTTGAACGCGGACACAAACATAACCTCAATATAAATAAACACAAACTTTACGTTTCTTTGCACCGTTTCATTTTTCCGTGTACACAACTCAAAACATTTGAGGTATTTTATTTTTGTGCAAATGTATAAAAATAATTTATATGTATAAAATATTATAGTTTTTGTAGCTATTTTATAAAAATACATTATAAAAATTAAGAAATCCATTAGTTGGTATGTTAGTTTTTTCTCGTTAGATGTGCTTTAAAATGTAAAGGAATGAACAGAGAATGTTGACGTCACAGTCACGTGATCTAGCGTTTTCCGAGCAATATTCTAAGAGAAATAGAAAAAAATGTAATACATAAAAAATAAAAAGATTTGAGACGAAAAATGAAAGAGAGGGTGATCTTAAAATTATTTAGAAGCTATCTAAATAGATTTCCGAAAATTGGAAACAACCCTATTACCCAGTAACAGAATGTGGTTCCTTCCACACACAATTTCTCATTATGTTATGTCACGTTATTATTATTAATTTTTACAACGAATATAACTATTAACTATATAATAATATTCAATCCTATACAAAACTATAAAAATATTGTAACTTATCTAAACCTCCAAGATCACTCTACTTACTTAAGTATTTATATAAATTTACCGATCACATCAACGTACATATTTACAACTCACAGCTCAGTGCGTTCCAAACTTATTGACAAAGCGGAGCTTGCGTGTGCAAGTAGGTCAATCTTCAGCTAACTACGGCTCTATGGATCTATCTATATTATCTAAGTATAGCCTCTAAATATTACCAGTCCCTTCTGTTTTACCTAATTGTACTATCAATCATTAGTTCAGTAAATTAGCTGGAGTATTAGTACTTGAAATTGGAAGTCTTATAAATCAGCTGTCATTTTGAACATCTTCGGTACTTGTTACGGGTTGTTAGAAGCCAGTAAATCTGACTACCAGTCTTACCTAGCGGTATTGGGTTGCCCAGGTAACTAAGTTGAGGAGGTCAGATAGGCAGTTGCTCCTTGTAAAACGCTGGTACTGAGCTGCATTCGGTTAAGCTGGAAGCCGACCCCAACATAGTTGGGAAAAAGGCTAGACAATAATGATGAATCGGGAGTCTTATAATTAGAATATTGAAAATCGTATAAAAATACTTCCTACTAATATTATAAACGCGAAAGTTTGAATGTATGGATGTTTGTTACTCTTTCACGCAAAAACTACTGAATGGGTTTTAATGAAACTTTACAATAATATAGCTTATACATCAGAATAACGCATAGGCTACAATTTGTAAACATATTGTTCGAAATACTAAACCTGCGCAGACGAAGTCGTGGGCACCAGCTAGTAGTATCATAAATTTTATAACCTGATTGTTTTTTTCTTAACAACAAATAGGTATGTTTTTTTGTTTTTATATTAGAATAATATATTTTTATCGATCTATTAAAGATGTTATTTACAAGATAACTTTTTTATGGTCAACAATATTTTGAAATTGATTTTGGTAAGCTCTAAGAAAATAGCTTGTAATTTATAATTCAAGGGGCGTTCACCTTTGAAATTAATCTTGCCGAAACTACATCTAGTCTTAGAGAATTTCCAATAAAATTCATATTTATCTAAGATTGCAATCAATGCGGCAGTAAGTCTTGGAACGTATAAAACGGAGTTGAATCGTCTGCGATCCTACTGGTTCTAAGTGCGTTTATGTCCAAATCTATTTCCTATATGTAGAGGTATAACTAGGTGAATGTATGTACAAGTTGTTATTACCTACGAAATATATCTATAGAAAATTTTTCAAGGTTTGACACTTATATAAAAAGTTGTTGTAATATACATATGTGTGTGTATATTTCTTATTCGGATGCGGTGAGTTGGTCCTTCGAGACTCGAATGAAACCGCGAGAAACTGCTAGTTTAACACTAACACTTTCATGGTGACATAGATAACCATGTGAAGCATTACAGCACAATAGGGTTGCTATATGGCAGCAGCCATGGAGAACAAAATGACTAGCGGAGATGTCACAACCCGAAATGCGGGAGATTGAGAGACGAGGAATATTACTAGCTCCCTCCTTACACACCTTTGAAACCCACCTATTATAGAAATACTAGCCGTTTTCCCGTGGTTTCACCCGCGTCCCGTGGTAACTACTGCCCGTACCGGGATAAAATATAGCCTATGTTACTCGTGGATAATGTGGCTTTCGAATGGTGAAAGAATTTTTAAAAACTGTCCAGTAGTTTTTGAGCCTATTCATTACAACCAAACAAACAAACAAAGTTTTCCTCTTTATAATATTAGTATAGATGTCCAAAACAAAATCCCAATCTTCAACAGATTTACCCTCGTTAGTTCTAGTAACTGATCATACTCACCTCACGTAGCTTGACCTACAAGAAGGCGCCTGGCCTACCTTCCTTATGGCATCTTTGCTCATCTGTCCTTACTCTCTGCTACATACACAGGGTGTGTACTTACGTGTTTACGAGCCTACAGGGGGCTGTATCTGTTGTTTATAAGGGCCAGGTATAAATTTGACGCGGTGGCGAATGCGATTGTATTATGGTGTTTAAAGTATGGGAAATGGGATGACTTGGGAACAGTTCGTGTTCTTGTTGAGAGGTAATTTAAAACTAAGTGAATTGGTGAATTTTTAAAAGATGTTTAAGTTTTATGCCCCTGTTTGCAAGACCTTTCCCCTGTCTTTCAGCACCTTTTTTTGCAGCTGAAGAAGAAGATTCTTTTTAGTGGGGCTGGTTTATTCACATTGTCGTCTATCAATACACGTAGGTAACTGTTTTTTATCTGTTGAAATAAAACCATAATAATTAAATAAGATATTAAAATGCCTCTGATAATGATTTTATCCATGGGATTTTCTTTATCAATGAAGTTTTATTGCTACTTGATGCCAAGCATCTTTATACCTATGTAGTTATTTTTTATCATATAAAAATGATTGCATCCGCTAATTGAACATAACTGTCAGCTGGCTCGTTGGTCTAGGGGTATGATTTTCGCTTAGGGTGCGAGAGGTCCCGGGTTCAAATCCCGGACGAGCCCAATCTCTTTTTTATTCTTTTTTAATACAAGTATGCCTCTTGGACACGCTCCCAGTTGACAGCGATGGGGACGAATTTTTTGACGCTTTTTAGTTGTTTGTTTTACTAGGATAGTTTTTGATTTTTATTGTAAATATCTATGTAAATAAACTGTAAAAAGGTAATTCATACAAGTCAACAAAATGAACAATTCGAAATGCAATTTACACTTGTTTTCGTTAATTATTTCAGCGGTAAATCTTACGAACCGTGGTATTTTAATGACGACAATTGAAATGGTTTAATTGGTCGATTATCGGTGAAAAATAAAGAACTGAAATAAAAACGAAAAGCGTCGAGCGCTCATTAATAAAACTACTTGGTGCTTTATGTGCTTGCATTTTGAGAATTTACGGGGTTTTTTGTGAAAAGTAAATTTTAATATTGTGTTTGCATTTTTGGTTTATCATTGAAACTCAGGAGCACGTTATTTAAATCGAAAAGTTTATTTAATATGCATTGTATTTCTGGTATAAATAATAATAAGTATTGAATATTCTTTGATATCTACATAGTTACAGGTTAATGAAAGTGTATTAAAAAGCGATGGTGAATAGATTAACAAAATACGACAACTCAAGACTTATTAGGTTTTTTTGCCTATCGTGACTATTCGGCCCACATAGGCCGAGTTCGGCTGATCTTACGATTAGTTCCGTCATACAAATCATTAATCATCTTAATTATGTACTTAAAACAAATATAAACTAGAAAAAACAACAAAAAAAACACAACCCATGCAAGAACCACTTTTACGATAACAGAGTGGACACGAGCGTGTGATATTCAAAATATGTAGACCCCAGTTAGGTTAAAGACAAACAGTAATTTATTCATAGGAGAAGAAATCTAAAAATGACCGCGGCCCTGGTACAAAAAACTGGTCACGCTGCTAACCCACAGCGGGAGGAGTCATTTGATGATTTCCGTTTAAAAAAACAACAAAAAATCAGCACTTTTTGAAGGTCAAGTTTATAAAAGACAGCCTCCAAAAATGCCCGCCCTTCACCACCATGTGCTTTTAGCTAGCATCTACATAGACCGCTGCCGAGTCCACTGTACCTGCGCCCTAAGATTAGTATACCACCTTAGTACTCTTAAACTGACGCTAGATGTCGCCACTTTACATACCGTCACTCACCGCGAATAAACATGATATTAGAGTCCATTGAACCCAGAGTTGGTATAATCAGGCAAATTGCGCGGCGGTGACAATGTTGTTCCACTCTCCCTCAGCCCTCGGGAGTTGAGTCCCTTAGAGTAAACAAAATAAAATTAAACGCCGGCGTTTTTGTGTGACGGGATGCTGTGTGGTATGTAGCGGGAGAAAGGTATTTAACATATTTTTTTTTTGTTATTGGTTAGCATAGTTTCTTCCCTTGAATTATAGAATATGAATAGAAGAATAAAATCATAAGATATAGACATAATATACCTTACCGCGTTTTCATTCGCAACTTATGAAAACCGTGAACACTGCCAGCGCTATTTAAAGCGCTAAATATATCAAATTATTTTTGGACTCGATTTTATTAATGTACTTTATAATGAATAAGGTTTAATGATATTTACACACAAACAAAATAAAAATAGCACAAATTAACTAACGACTAAAAATACCTCAAATTTTATTATTAATTTATTTTCAATTCTCAAATTGTCTTTTCATTAACTAATTGGTAATTTCTAAATATGGATACATTTTTGACGCACGAGTACTAACGCTGACAGAATCCACATTTTCCGTAAATTACAAATTTCCCCGGTATTCTCCCAGGAGCTGTGAGTATTCATCCGGGATTTGGGAGCTGTTAGTGCCGGTTCAATTACCGTGCCTAATTATTGATATCGATGGAGGCTGCATTTCCGGCTTTTAGCGCACCGGGGTTACACTTAGAGGAGATTTATTTAATATCTGGAGCATCTGCATCATACTTTTATAGGGATCATAAGATATATACTAATTGTTTTTATCATGCAATCGACATACATATTTATACACAAAATAGCGGTCGTTAAGAGGCTCTTAAGTATTTATATGTACTTGACCAACTATAGATGATTTCACTAAAGAACAATGTCATTTTCTGAGAGTAAAAATAATTAATCCGTCTAATACACCAAAAACTTAAGCTATATGTTTCAGATTAGATGTTGATATAGATAATAAATTTATAAAAAAGTCGTCCACAATGCTTTAAGTTAAAGTAATATTATTTATCGCGAAGCCCAATAACATACCACACAGCAACCGCGAGTTTGTGCGAAAATCGAATTGTTTTGTTTAACGCTTCTGGAACCCCCTTCCGTAGGGTACACACACATGGAACCTCCAGGAGCCCATACATATGTATGTATGTACTAAATTCATATACAATTGTGAAGCTATAGCTATTGCTGATCGAGGGAGGAAAATATCGAGTTGGGTCGTCACAGGCTTTAGAAAGAAGTTAGTAGTATTTTTTTCATATCTGAACTATATTTATTATTAGAAGGGTTTTATTTTATTTACATAGATATTTACAATACATATTTACAATAAAAATCAAAAACTATCCTAGTAAAACAAACAACTAAAAAGCGTCAAAAAATTCGTCCCCATCGCTGTCAACTGGGAGCGTGCCCAAGAGGCTGGCAGCATTACCTCGTTGGATCGCCATGCTGATTCTTTGTCCGAGGTAATAGCCAGCCCTCTGGTCACGAGAAGCGTCAACCAGCCGCCTTGAGAGATCTTTAAATAGAATATGGGCATTCGGACCCCACGACCCGAGGGTTTCAACCCCAAACGGTTCGAAAATATAGTTTCCGACAAGGCCACTATATTTCCGCCGCTTGAGGTTCTCCGCAGCCGCAGCGGCAGCAGCAGCACAGCACGCAGAACTTGGAAGGTGTGATGGCGCAAGAGTATCGACACAGGTTGCGTCCCATACTAAAGGCCTACCCATCTTCCAAGGGAATAACGATATGCCGTCTGGTCTCTTACCGTCGTCGCGTGCCAAGCCGTTTGGTTCTAATACAGCTGGTACCCCGACGGCAACAAGAGCTCGACGTATAATGTCATTGATGTTTGCATGCCGGGCAATACGGCCCGCACTACGGCTGCACGACAGGCCGTGGTGTCCGAGGCTGGTGACAGCCTCACCACAGTGGCAGCGATGAGGGGAGCAGCACGGTGCTCCTATACGTAAGCAAGTAGCGAGGCGGAAAGTTGTATCGTCAAACATGGTGCCAATATTTGACGACGGTAGTGCCTGAAGCCAAAGCCCCGACTCCCATCTACCCACAGCCAGTAGGCGCGCTCGCTCAGCAGGAGTAATTGCCGTTTCTATCAAACTATTCCGGGTTACTCTGCAGAGCGGCTCATCCCACTGTCTTTGGGAGGACGGGTTGCTGGGTAAATTTTCGTTCGGGCAAGTAATTTTCCATGCATCCATAGCCTCGGCTAAATACGGCACCTCGAAATCAGCCAGTGTTGGAGTAAGAATATTCCTGGTTAATTTCTCAGTGCCGTGAACCGAGGATATGAATGCCGGTAAACTAATACTGGTAATTTTGCGGACGCCGAGACCTCCCATCCGGATGGGCAATGTGGCTTGTTGCCAGGCTCGGTCGTCCAGGGCCACATTGAGAATGGAGCTGAGGGTATGGCGGATAATTTTATCAATTGGGTCTAAAAGGTGGCTATGTTTAAAGAGATGAGAAGAACGGAGGTAATATGTAAATTTAGGACCAAAACAGCAGTGTCGAATAATTGTGATGGCCGAATGCATTGTAATTTTTTGTAGGCGTTCCGAAATATCGTTGAAATTATCAATTTTTTCCGAAATAAATGTAGAAAAAGATTGGTCTAGGATGGGAGCCCCTTTATTAGAATACTACCTATAGTTATTATTAGAATTGCATTTATTGTTTTGTTTGTGTATTATTGTAGTGAACGAATTTGATCGGACCACTTGCAACTGCACCTGCACTTTAGTCGTCTAACTTATAGGTGTTCCAGCCAATACAGTTTAAGGCTTCCCAGGTCTTTCAAAGCCTACGCAGTCCTTATCTTATACAGTCCATATAAACCCCCACGCCACAAGGAAAACCGCTATAAAACAGATCAATTAAATCAAAATCTAAGCCACAGGGGATTAGCTCGTGCTCACACGTGCGATGAAGCCGTAAATAACTTTACACGTGTAAATAAATGCAAATTCTAACCATTTTAATATTAATGTGCTTACTAAATTGTTATTTAAAACAACATTAGAGATGTTAATTGGTTATTTTGCACGTAATTCACCGGATTTTCAGTCGTATTGGCGATGGTGTGAAGGTTTTAGTAACGGCAAATAAGTGAATGTTAAATAATCACGTGCTAATTTGAATTTATTTAGTATGTTATTCATCTGCGATAGGTGACAAACTAAACGTAGCAACATCATAATTATTAATGACCCATAAAAAAATCGATGAGTAGATATTGTGTTCTCATATCTATGCTATACTGGTAAGATAAAACTGAAGAGTTTGTTTACTTGAACGCGCAAATCACAGAAACCACTGGATTCATTTAAATAAAGCTTTCAGTGTTAGATAGCCCATTTATCAAGGAAGGCCACGTGCATTTTTTTTCCAGGTTCGTGGACATGTTCCCACGGAACGCGGCTGAAGCCACTGGCAAAAGTTAGTCTTTTACAAAAACCAAACTGAACCAAATACTTGATCATAAAATAGTTTTAGTGGAATAATTGAAGTGGTTAATTTTCCTTAACACTCGTACCTTTCTTAGAAACTTAAGTTCTCTTTAAGAGTCAGTGGAGCGATTGCTTATTTCTTTTCTTCAGTAATAAATGTAAAAACACTTTCCTTTATCAGCTGTTAAATGTTATTATTAATTCCTTTTCTGAGAACCAGAATAAGTTGTATTTATAGCAGGTAGACTGGAGATTTCCAAGATATTTGGTTCTTGCCGGATACTGAAACATTAGGTAAAGAATAGGCAATTGTTTTTTGGCTCTTTTTTATGGTTTGTGTGTTATGTTATAAAGGTCAATAGAACCTTCGTTTTCAAAGAAATATTATGATTTGATCTTTTTAAAATTAACTTTACTTAACGTATACTTTACAAACTTCAAAAACCTCGGAGTAATCGATGTACATACATAGAAAAAAAAAAAAAACATACCGGCCGAATTGATAACCTCCTCCTTTTGGGGAAGTCGGTTAAAAAAAGGAGATGTCCCCTACCTAAGAGAACTATTATATATAGGTATATTAAACTTCAGTGATTCGCCCTTCGAGATTACACTTATTTACTTGTAGTAGCACGGATATGTGCTGCCATCTTACACTACTTTAGAGCAACCATATTTAAAAAAATAATTATGCGCGCTCTAATGTGGGTATCTCATACACGTTTTGTGTGGCTGCCATCGCGCACGTATTTTTTTATCGTTATTAGTTATTTGGATATTTTAGTGGGTTTTTTGTGTTTAAATCATGGGAAAACGAAAACACCACGACGAAGAAGAGTATTTGGCTCGAAAAATCAGAAAATACGAGAAAAAGATGTCTCGAGTTCGCCGTAAACAAAGGAGTTACCGCAGTGCATCCATTTCAAGTTTAGAACGTGATCGATATTCGGATAACGAATACCCGGGTCGCCGCAGGAGACTCCACAAAACGGAGGTTTGTACATACATGGATATTTAAATTTCGAACGACACTCTTCGACAGCGTGACCTTGACCTACTTTTCAAACAAATCTTTTTGTTTACCGTCTAGTGCTATGAGTTTAGTCTGCAAGGCTAATACCAACCAATAGTATACTTCAGTTTAACCTGTAAGGTTAATCGCTGTATATGTGGTAGCACAGAAACTCTAGAACATAGTCCGGGAGGCTATGTCGTGAGTTATGTTTACAGTTATGTGGATGACACGGATAACTACCTAATTCTAGAGTACAAACCGTGAGTTTGTATCATGAATTTGTTACTATTGTTTCAGGAGCCCCTTATGAAGTAAATTTTACATTAAATCAAACTTCACATTCAAACGTCTCGGCTACCAATAGTATATCCGTGCCCGCACCGACGGCAACTTTGCTCCCGCACCTGATCCTACTTCTGTTGTTATACCCGTCCACGCCAAATATACCGCCGCCGCTAGAAAATGCGCCTACGGAAGGTATACAGGAATTAGACCTACAACCTGATATTTTGTGTTTACTCGGAGAAGAGCCTGTGAGGGAAGAGAAGTTCGGTGTGAATGTTCACAAAGACATTGCTAGCCGCTGGTCTGATATATTAGTTAATGGTATTAAGGATCAAACTAAAAATGAGATATTGAAGGCCTATAATGTACCTGATAATCTTAGAGTTGCTCAGGCTCCGACACTTAATCCTGAAATAAGAGCGGCGGTGAATGAAAGTGCCTTGAAGAGAGACGATATTCTGATTGATAAACAGAAGATTTTGTCTGTTGTCATAACAAGTTTGGCAAATACAATCACGTCTGTTTTGACAACTACTTCCATCGACGAGACGTTCAAGTGTCAGATGTTAAAATGCCTTAGTGATGCCGGTAGACTCTTGTGTCATGCACATTTTGATGAGACACAAACTAGAAGGAATTTTTTGCTGTCGTGCCTTAACAAAGAGATCAAAGATAGTGTTAAGGACCTTAAACGTGATCACATGTTATTTGGTACTGATCTTCAAGATAATTTAAAATCTATGAAAGCTATTATAAAACAGGTTCCGAGTTAAAATCTTCGGCTGCTAAGCCGAAGTTACCACCCAAAATTTGCAACCGAAAGGATCAACTCCAAGGGCTTTAAACTGGAGGGGCCCGCCACCGCCGCAGTCACAGCCTCGCCGCGCGCCAGCGAGACCGAACCCGACGGCTGGTGGGCGCAAGCAGCAGCCATCAACGCGCCGTGCGACGGACCGTCGTGCTCCACGTCAGCAGAGCCGGCCCTCGCGCCGCTAGCCGAGGTGAACGGCACTAATGTACAGGCTGGTAGATTGAAATATTTCTATTATAATTGGTTACACATCACGAATGATCCAGTAGTCTTATCCTGGGTTAATGGTTTGCGAATTCCTGTTTCAAATGTTATCTTTCAGTCTAGCATTTATCCACAAAACACTCCCAAATCCAATGCAGATGAGTTAGCCATGACTAAAGAAATTGAGAATCTTTTAAGTATTGGCGCCATTAGTCTATGTGAACCATGTGATGGTCAATTTTATCAAATATCTTTCTTGTTAAGAAGAGCAATGGAACCAATAGATTTATTTTAAATTTAAAATCATTAAATAAGTTTATTACCGCGCCACATTTTAAACTTGAAGATTACAGAACTGCAATGAGGCTCATGTCTAAGCATGCTTACATGTGTTCAATTGACCTTAAAGATGCATATTTTTCAATTAGTGTTCATTGCGAATCTAGAAAGTATTTGCGTTTTTATTGGTTAGGAAAGCTATATGAATTTCAAGTTTTACCATTTGGTCTTAATATAGCACCCTATGTTTTTACAAAAATCATGCGCCCGTAATGGAATTTCTGCGTAATCAGGGGCTATTGTCTGTCATTTATTTGGATGATTTGTTGTTATTCGGAAATACTAGTAGTGACTGTAAACGAAATTATGAAATTACTCAAAACTTGTTGCAATCACTAGGTTTTACAATAAATATAAAAAAGAGTGTAAGTACACCCAGTCAAACTGCTATCTTTCTAGGTTTTCTGTTTGATTCACAAAATTGTACAATAAGCATTCCTCTAGAAAAGAAACAAAAGATCAAGGATGAGCTCATGCATTTTTCTAGTTTAAAACGGTGCAAGTTACGTAACTTCGCTCATATGATAGGATTGCTAATATCGATTTGTCCAGCATCGCAGTATGGCTGGCTTTATACAAAGAAGTTTGAAAGAATTAAGTATCTGAGTTTGAAACAAAATGATGATTACAATCAATACATTAATTTACCTATGCCCTTACGTGAAGAATTTGACTGGTGGTTACGTAACATTGATCATTGCGCTAGCCCTATCCGATCTGGTGACTACAAGTTGGAAATATACTCAGACGCGTCTCGAACTGGTTGGGGTGTGAATTGCTCTGGTAGAACCGCCAGCGGGCAATGGTCTAGCGAAGAGTTGACAAAACATATTAATTATTTAGAGCTGAAAGCAGCATTTTTGGATTACAAATTTTGCCAAAAATTTTAGCAATTGTGAGATTCTTTTACGGATTGACAACTCTACTGCTATTTCTTATATCAATAGGATGGGTGGTATACGATATCCCCATCTCAATTCAATCAGTCGCAAGATTTGGCAGTGGTGTGAAGAGCGAGGCTTATATGTTTTGCTTCTTATATTAGTTCTCGTGACAACTATATCGCGGACGCGGAATCTCGTCGCATACATGCTGACGTCGAATGGGAACTCGCCGACGACGCTTATCGTTTTATATGCAAAAATTTAACCAGCCTGAGATTGATTTGTTTGCAAGTCGATTGAATAAGAAATGTTCGAAATTTGTTTCTTGGCACAAAGATCCCGAAGCATATAAGGTGGATGCATTTACTTTGACCTGGTCTAATTATTTTTTCTATGCATTTCCCCCATTTTGCTTAATAATAAAAGTTTTACAAAAATCATTTTGATAAAGCTGAAGGTATTGTTGTGGTTCCTCTCTGGCCAACGCAGCCTTGGTACCCACTTTTAGGAAGCTGTTGATTACCGAGCCTATTGAATTAAAATCTAATACAAAATTGTTGTCATCCCCTTACAGTCGCGAACACAAGCTTCAAGAGAGTCTTACCCTGGTTGCCGGAGTATTATCAGGCAGGCGTTCCTGAGGCAGGGTTCTCCTTCTGCTGCTGCCGACGTCATGTTAGCGTCATTAGCAGAGAGTACACTTAGACAGTATAATACTTGTTTTAGACGTTGGTTCGCCTTCTGTCAAGATAGGAATTTGAATTTATTTGATGTATCTGTTACTCATGTGTTAGATTTTTTTGTTATTCTTTTTCAAGAGGGTCAAAAATATGGTTCAATTAATAGTAATAAAGCAGCACTGTCACTTGTGTTAAATGCAGTGATTATGAATGACCCTCAAGTAACGAGGTTTATGAAGGGAGTATACAAATTGCGAACCCCACAACCAAGATATACTTTTACATGGGATCCGGCTATTGTCTTAGATTACTTAAGTGCTTGGTACCCTAATTCAGACCTTTCGTTTGAGAGACTGTCCAAGAAATTGACAACACTTTTGGCCTTAATAACTGCACATCGGGTACAGACATTGTCGTTAATTAAATTGTCTAACATTAAAAAATACAATGAAAAGTTCGTAATTAACATCACAGATCAAATCAAAACCTCGGCGGTGAATCGTACGCCGCCAACATTGATTCTTCCTTATTTCGATGAAAGACCTTCCATATGTCCTGCCAGGACTTTAGAACATTATTTAAGTGTATCAGCAACAAAGAGAAAATCTAACTGTGATTCCTTATTGATTAGTTTTAAGAAACCGTTTAATAATGTAACTTCACAATCTTTAAGTCGTTGGATCAAGGTCACCCTTCGTGAAAGTGGCATAGACACGTCTATTTTTTGTGCACATAGCACAAGACATGCAGCAACGTCTGCCGCCAATAGGTTCGGAGTGAGCTTAGATATAATAAAAAGAACCGCAGGTTGGACCGGTAGATCTGAAACCTTCGCAAAGTTCTACAATAGAGAAGTGATCGCAGATACCTCTGATGTCTTTGCTCGTTCTATTTGTAGGATGGCCTCGGTCAACGACGTATAATGAAGATGACTTTGTTTTCCTTTACATGCTGATAAATAAGTTTTAAATTACAATAATACATTATCTGATTATGTATTTTGTAGTTTCTATCACTTTTCTATCCAAACGTTTCCTCTCTTTTACCTATTTCGTGAGACTTTAAACATCTACAAGTAAATAAGTGTAATCTCGAAGGGCGAATCACTGAAGTTTAATAGAAAATCAAACGAACTTACCTGTAAGTGACGTTCGATGACTATTAAACGATGTGATTCGCCCGAAGAGATTACACTCCCTCCCTGTCCCTGATCAAAATACCTTTAGATCCTTCCCAAATTTTCACGAAATAGTGGCTAACGATGGCCAAAGGGGCAAACGTGTATGAGATACCCACATTAGAGCGCGCATAATTATTTTTTTAAATATGGTTGCTCTAAAGTAGTGTAAGATGGCAGCACATATCCGTGCTACTACAAGTAAATAAGTGTAATCTCTTCGGGCGAATCACATCGTTTAATAGTCATCGAACGTCACTTACAGGTAAGTTCGTTTGATTTTCTATTATATGACTTTCTTTATTCTTATTATTTATAGGTTCCCGTGGAACCTATATTTATACGGTTTTCTTTGAAAGCATGTCTTTTTGCAAACAATCCGAGATTATTCTCTTGATGTTTAATAAGAATCATAAGGGTTTTTATTACTCGTGAAAGCATAAATCTAATAATGCTCACTTATTTAGCAAGATGGACATCAAACATATGTACGAGAAGGATAAAAGGCATGAGAAATAATTATAACGAGTGTTTTTTCCTTATCTTGATTGAGTATTACGCTTAATGAAATCACTTGTACGTAGGTACTTGACTTACAGTACCTGCTTATTGTCTTCTAAGAAATATCCTTATTATTTGTTGTTCATGTAGCCACCAGCCTGTAAATATGTAGGTACTTCAGAAATATTTTTATACTATTTTCGCCAGTAGTTTCGAAGGAATTCACATCATACGTATAGGTCTGACTATTTCGATAAAAAGTCGCATACAACCTTCTTCGATAAATGTGTTATCAACACCAGTAGCGGCGTAAGGGGGGGGCGGAGGGGGCGGTCCGCCCCGGGTACCACGTCTAGGGGGGTGCCATCTCGGTCGGCACATATCCAGGATGATACAGACCAGGATGGCACGGGCAAAAGGGACCATCCACGGAGGGCTTTTATAATCTGCAAAGCCTAGGTTCACAGAGTGCAAGCCCGGCCCGAGACATCGCCACGGGACTGAGAGGGGTGACACAGTCCGAGTGTCACCCCTCTCTTTTCCACTCACATCCTTGGCGCACCCGAATCGCGCCAAAATCGCAATAAATTGACTGATTACTCTAATGAATTCCTTAAAGTTAGAAAAAAAAGTTTATTCTACGCTTACTTTTGTGACCCAAAACTCAAAATTTTCGCGCTCGCTACGCTCGCGACTTTTCCACTTTACGGTACTTTCTTTTAACTTCTTTAGGTACTTTTGTGTCCCGTAACTCAAAATATTTCGCGCTCGCGGCTTTTCCACTTTAAAGTACTTTTTTTTCACTTTTTTGGGTACTTTTGTGTCCCATAACTCAAAAAATTTCGCGCTCGCTGCGCTCGCGCCTTTTCCAAAATTTGCAGTGCTTTCTTTTAATTGTCTAGGGTACTTTTGTGCCCCTAAAATCAAAAAATTTCGCGCTCGCTGCGCTCGCGGCTTTTGCGCTGTACGCTAGTTTCTTTAAATTTGTTTGGGTATTTTTGTGTCCAAAAACTCGAAAAATATTGCACACGGCACTGATGGCAGGAATATGTAGTATGCATTTAAAATTAATCCATAAAAAAAAAAAATTGGGGTGCTCAATAGGTAGCCGCCCCGGGTGCCATCCGATGCTACGCCGCCACTGATCAACACGTCAAACTTAAAAATAAAAAAAAATCATTAATTCAAATTGGTCAAGTAGTTCTTGAGAAAAAAAAAATCTAAAAAAACTTTTCAGCTTTATAATGCTATTCAGCTTTTTACATGGCTAATTCAACATTTTCTTTAAACGTTCCCCAAAAATTTCCTCGAACAATTCTTCGCGCATTTTTATAACATGTGTTCCCATTTTACGACTCCAAAATAGGTCATGGTGTCACTTCTTAGGTGGTTACAAAGGGTTGCATCGGAGTTGGAACAGTTTATTTTCGAGAGACATTCGAGGATATAGAACGATATTCCATAGGATTTTGTTGATAGAATTGGTTTCATTTGCATATATCCGAGTGTATCTAGGTACGATTATGTTCCACCTTTTTTGGTCCTGATTGTCAATACTCAATACTCAATACTCAATACGTTTATTGCACGTCAGGCTATTGCTGTCTAAAGCCCATATTTTGGATTACTTGAACAAGTTAAGCAATCTGGATATAGACATAATAAGGTCAAACGTTAAATCATAATTCATTTTATCTAAAATTTGCTCCGTCAATAATTACTCACTGTAATAGACATGAACGTAAAATGAATAGGTAGCCTTATTTCAACGATAGGCCATCAAAAACGACTATTATAAAAGATAATTTGCATTAAAATAACTCATACTTTAAAATTGATGAACTCAATGATTGAAATTCCTCTCAACTGTAGCACAAACAAAGGGAAAACGCAAATCTAATTTGAACACCAATAATTGAATGAATGTTCAGGTAATGTTTGATTTTCTACCGGAGTTCTCTTGATACTCTTTATAAGCAGACTGAGTTTGATACGGATCAAATTTCTGTAGGACTAGCTTGGTTTAATCTGCCACTTCATCTCTCCTGTGTAATATGATGATTGAATGAATTATGTATAACATATCTTCATTCTTTCATCAGCTGTTTTGCGTAACATGAGATCAGGTAGGATTGGACGTGAAGTCCACATATGTATGTATACTTAAAACCATTTCTCTTTGCAAACGAAGAAACCCGTCACAATTTTGTGTTGTATTCTAAATCAATTGTGTGGTGGCATCTAATTTGCAAATTGGAGGACCCCCATCAATTTTCTGCAGCTTAACAATTAATTACAATTTCACCAATACCGCTGTATTCACTGTTTCTCTCACTAATCTTCACTCAACTCAAACAATGAGGCTTTTGTAAATAAATTTCGAAACAAAACAATCTATCAATTCCCACTTAATCAATGGTGTATCGTTCAAACGCGTCGTCGTTAACGGGAGTGCCGACAATGCTTCCAATTTACTAGATTGCTCAAATTTAAGTCGCGGTTGGCTGAAAATAAATCGGAATTGTTTAGCCAAGTTTTGGCAAGATTTCATGTAATTTTGGGCAGTTGGACGAAGATTGGTGCTGGATATTGTGAAGCTGGTGATTTAGAATGTTTCAGTCAGAATTTGTTTGCTTCATTCTTGTTGTTTAATTCGGCGTTGCCAATTTTGTTGGCTGGACAGCAAACCACTGGTGCTTGTGAAGCAAAGCAACAGACATTTACCATTATTACGTCTTTTCAAACTTATGAAAAGTGGTAAAAATATTTTGAACAAACGCGCTTTTTATCCACACATACAAACTTATATAGTTATAAGTCAAAGTACCTATGCCTTATATACCATTTAGGTCTTCTTTTATCACCATGAAGATGAAAATCCTGTGTATCCTATTCTTAGCCTAAATACAAACAACCAATTCTATATATAAGACAATGTTTTTCAGTAAAAGCTTCAAGTCGTGTACCTATATAACTGGCTCCCGCAATAGATTCCATCGCAACTTTGTTCGCACTTCGGCGACAGTTGACATCTGTAACGCCTTTTCTGGCCCTTTAAACGCTGAGTTAAAGACAAGATTACAGACGCAGATTTCTTCAAGTTTGTTCACAACATTTGTAATGGTTATTCAATTATTATTATTTAACGTTTTGTTCTTTCTAAGGTTTTTTTTAGGTATGTCTTGATGAAAATTCTTTTCGAAATTGATGTAGCATGCTTATAACAGATTTTCTTCAACATTTCACCAATCCTACATATCAGTTCTGTCATCTTATTGTCAAGTGGCCAAACAGTTACAAACTCCAATACCTATTTGTACTTTGTAAGTATGGTTTATACTTAATATAGTTCATCTTCTCAAGAATTAGGTAGAAGATATTTTCAAACTTTTATCTTTATTTTATTAATTTTGTATCTTCAATAAGCTTTGTTTGTTTATCCTCAGCTACATTGACCCAAACTACAATCAATCCAGTTACCATTTCAGGGAACTGTCTTTTGCAGTTTCTCTCAACCTCACAACTAACCTACCTTCAAGGCAGACAGTTCGTCATTTCCCCAAATCTTCCGTTAGCCTGTAACTTGTAATTGGGTCACGCCAGTTAAGACTAATCGTCGAATTAAACCTGGTTTAATTGCAATCTCACCGAAACGCCAACAAGACAGATTACGAACGTAAACTCGGTAAACGTTACGATTTGAATTGGTAATTGCTACTGTTTCATTGTTTAAATTATTCATTTATGTGTTAAAGACTTCCACGTTATGGGTTTATGGTGTTTTAATAAAGTATTTGATGTGTGTTGATCTGCTTCTTCTTCTTCTCTGTCGATTCGCTCTTGGCAGAGCGGTCGTGGTCACGTTGAGCCGTCCACATTGATCTGCTTATGTTGTTTAAATAACTGTAGTTGATATTAAACCTTGATCTCATCGATGGTTTAATTTGATGTTGTCAACGTTTATTATCACGTATCACAAACAGCATCTAACAAGGTATATAATAAGATGACTTTTGATAGGTGACTAATCCGACAAATAGTTTACTGGGCTCTGAAAACACAGATGCACTAGTAAATGGGGTTGTTTATATCTTCCATTGAATAAATATTGATTTGATTGATAAGATTATTATAGCTCCTTATATCTACAAATTGACTTCCTACTTCCCTATAAGTACTAACACTACTATAAGTTATTCAAAATTTCAAAACTGTCCACATCCCTTCCTGATTGTCCCTTCACACCACCTCGGCAGACTATTGATAGAACATGCCTTAAGACTTAAATGTGTACAAGAGGATCGATCTGAGATCCATTACTCACACCCCGGAGAGGGGACTGTGAGGAGAGGGGGGGGAGGGTAAGGTGCCACCTCTCCGAGCTGAGGTATTTCGGTAATGGAGTTGTGGTGCGTAGTGTTTGTTGTTAATTATTTAGTTTCAATAATAATAGGTGTGAATGATGAACATGAAAACAGTCATCTGCGAAAAAATCAGCCCCATTTTTACCGTCTGGTATTTTGAAAATTCAACGTGAAAATTAAAGTTCTGTTGCCTGTGAATTAAAAGGTGCTATTAAAACTAGATAGGTAAATGATTCAGTAACTGTTGAGAAATCCTTATTTTTGCGCGCTATCGGGAATATTAACTTAAAGTAAACATCATAAAACCAGAAAGCAGATTCGCCCCTACAAGCTCCATGGCCATCACACTCACAAACACCCCCCGCCCCCACACACACACATGCACATTTCTTGATTTCTATTTTTTTTTATATTTCCTTATGTTAAATATTCGTCAATACCTGAATGTCGCAACTCGGACCCTCAAGACACAGGCTGTAGCTTAGTTTGAGGGTCATTACCAAACTTTATTGTAGGGTCATTCTACATTTGGGGTAAAAAAATAAAATAAAATAAAAACTTCGATTTTCATATGTTTATTAGATTGAATATGTTTAGTAACAAAAATAATCAACAAAATAATTAGTCACAGAGGTAATCTATGTTTCAATTACGAGATAATTGGCATAAAATAAAAAAGGACGATGACAGATGTGACGCCATACGTAACAGAAATGATGATATTCTAAATAATTCTGGTTTACAAATAACCAAGAATTTGATGTAAACGATAATTGTAAACATACATTGATATCAATTAAACCAAAATAATAATTATTCTTGAACACAACAAGAAGACACAGAAAAAAATACTTGAAATAAGATCACAGAAGTGACGTTTTTTATCGTCACCTTCTGACAAATAACTACCTAATTCGAGATCCATTAATAAATATGCAGACTTGCTTGGAATAATTACTAATCAGGTAAGTACAACTGTTAGTCAGGTACTTCTATACATATAATAAAATGATAGGAAAGTCAAAACTGTACATTGAATATTTTTTTTAAAGAATACTTGGGGGGTGATCTATTATCGATTCTGAACCCAAATATATAGTTTTTAGATTTTTTGTCTGTATGTCTGTTTGTCTGTTTGTCTGTATGTTTGGTCTCACTGAACTCGAAAAGTACTGCATAGATTTAAATCAAATTTTGCATGAATATTACCTGGGAGCCGGTTCAACATATAGGATATATATTATCACGCTATCACCTACGGGGGGTGAGCAATGAACGATAATTTCTGTTAACGTTTCTGCAACAGCGGGTGCAATAATGACACATATTTGAATGTTGAACTTTGTAAGTTTATCGGCCTATTATCAATCTTTAAATAGAAAATAACGCTTTTATAAGTAGCTTGAGCAAAAAACTGAATTTAAAGAAATGATATCCTAAAATTATAGATGAAGAAAATCATGCAGAAACAGATGTGCCATAAAACTGGTAGTAGGTAAAATATCAATGAAAACAGACTTTACTTTGTCATGGTATGTTCTTACTTTCAAGAAAAAATTATATGACAACGTGTGTATTTCGCTACTATAAAAACACTACAAGAAATATCAGCGCATCATCAGGGACATTTTTACAATTCTTTCACCATTAGAAAGCTACATTATCTGCGAGTAACATAGGGTATATTTTATCCCGGTGCGGGCAGTAGTTCCCATGGGAAGCGGTACCCATGTCCCGAAGAAATTATGAACTTCCCCACATTCTTAAAAAGTCTACATATGTTGTTCTGACATAATATAAGCGATACCTCTCATAAACATGAATATCCATTCATTTCATCCAATAACAAACATGCATCACACTGAAAGTGCATTGCGAGTCTAAGATTTTATTATTATAAAAAAAAACATTGTAATTAATATTCAAACATCCTTAAAAATAAGTTCCTGGTTTTAATATATTACATTATTTTGAATTCACTTACATATAAATAGAAGGTCCTTATTAATATACTTTTTGAGTAGTAAAGAATGTAGGCAAAATACGACCGAAAACATTGTGTCACTTCTAAAATTAACATCAATGGGAATAACTACCTGTCACAATACGTCAACAAGATGTCAACAGCAGACAAGAGTTCGTTCGTTCTGAAAACGTACAAATTACGCGTCGCAGGCCAGAGACATACTTGCTTTCAACTTCTGATCACAAATCATCGAGCTAAGAATTATATCACAAATACACCGTTTACAATTACGAACAGTCACAGTCAGACCCACGGACTGAGTCTAAAGAAACACCTTTTATATAGCTACGTTTATATCATTCATATTATTCAGTTACAAAGACAGAATTACTATCAAACGTGTTTTTGCTAAATGTTCTATTAGTTTTTGCAAACATACATTCCCAACTCTGATCTCATGGAGGTGGCGCCCGGATGTCACCACTGTGCGGACTGTGCGACCTATCGCACCCGGCCCCGGTTTAAACCATGATCTGGAGCGAGAAGAAATGGGATGACAAAGAATGAGGCGGCGGAGCGACTGAAAATTCCCAACTCTCATCCCAGCCACTGCGGTAAGACACCACGAAAGCCGGATGTCGAGAGACGACTCCCGGCCACCGTAGGCGTGAGCGATTAGTTTTGAATGGGTCATCGACCTTCCGGCTTCTGGGAGACCCGTTATTTCACGCGCCCCTCGAGGAGATTCAGCAAACCCCTGTGAGGCCCACGAGGGCCAAAGCTTGACACTCCCTCACACTGCTCAAACTGATGGCTGAGAATTACGTAACTTTCCAGGATGCCATGCAACGTGTTTCAAATGCCCAGGCCTTTGGGAGCTTGGTAATCCTTTTCTCCACCTTAACTTGAGTTTTGTGGTACATGAACAAATTAGAATAGTAATGAATTAGGTCATCATCATCACGTATTTACCAACTCTTAATGTTCATCATGCACACCCGCTTCTCTAACTTTATTGAAGGATCACTAAAATTGTTTCAGTTAGTTTAACTACGCTACTATAGCCCGTTGTCAAACCTTTTAATATCAATTCTGTAGAAGTGTGAATATCGAATGTGTAGTATATCGAATTTCCGTTTGTGCATTGCACAAAAACCAACGTTATGATTTTCGAGAAGTCAAAAGAGTCGGTCGGCTAAGAATTATATTCATCGTTGGTTAATTAAATACATTTGCAGAAACCACAATAACAGTAGGAACCAAAGCGAATGATCGCTTCATAGAGCTCTGATTTTCTCGAGGCGATCAAGTCAGTTCTGGTCTGTTCGCTCATCAGATCTTTGAAAGCGGTTCGATGATAATATACTGTTGTCCTGTTTACCTACGTGTGACACATAATATGGTATTTAAACATCCTCCGCAAGAGATCGAACGTTTGTGCTATTTGTAAAGACGTACCGTTGTGCAGTAGTGACGCACAGTATACACAGCACTTATGTTTCTTCTGATCTGCTGGCTCCACCAAGAAATGACAAATTGCGAGCGTACATTTTGAAAATCTTGGAAGAACTGCAGGCTTCAAGTGCCAACACACGAATTGGACTTACTCTCTCGGACGTATACTTTACCTGATCGTGAACTAATGCAAACATTTCGGTGGAATTCCAACATAACATAGTGAGTGAGTGCTCAGAAAATCCCCGAAATACAAGTAGTGAAACTATGCGCTTGCCTGATGACTCAGTCATCATCCACCCAGCTATTCCTCAATTGTGTGGGTGTTGGCTTCCAGTCAAACCGAATCTTTTTGAGTACCAATGTTTACTTGGAGTGCCTATCTGATCTCTTCAACCCAGTGAACTAGACACCGCGTTATCCGTGGTAAGTAAAACTGTTTGACAGACTTTCTGGCTCCTGATTTGTCGCAGCTGCTGCAGAAAATGTACAAATGACAACTTTGTCAGACCTTTGTTTTATGTGAGAATTACGTAATAATTTTCCAAATTGGTTGACTAGATCCAGAGATTTCCTCAACGTCACAAACTTTACTTCTTTTGTTTAGATAAATAGTCACACACCGTCGACACCACCTTGATTGATCAACCCGTGCTGCTGCTAAGTGGTAATCCTAATTATATTGTTATGTAAAAGAATACACCTACGCTTCGGCATAAGTAGTATTTTGACAATTCCAAATTGCCCACGCAGACGAAGTCGCGGGCAACAGCTAGTATACTATAAAATAAATTGAGGTAAAAATCTTTAAAAACAAGCTTTTATTTAAATGCGCTAAAAAGAAAAAAAATAAACTTTTACTGTAACTTTACTGTCAACTTATAACGACATTTCAAATTTGACATATTTGACACAATTTATGTTTTAAGGCGAGGAAGTGGTCAACAATAATTCCATAACCGGCACGCGCATCTAAGGCGCCAAAAGGGGTCGGAGCGTCTGAGCGGGGCGAGGATAACAATACGCGCGCTAGCTTATAACTAAAAGTCGTAAGCGACAAAATGGTTTTGTAATTTTAATATTTAGAAATGATAATTTAATAAAAATTCCTACTACCATTTTAAAGAGTATGTATATACTCAACTACTAAAAAAGTTAAGAGGCTTAAATCGGTCCCGTTTGCCCATAATATGTGAATCTCTTTTTAAAAAGAGGTATGTTTGATATATTTTTCTCTGTTATAAAAGTTACCTAATCATGTTTCTACAACTAACAAAATAAGGCTTATATCATGAACTTTCAGGTAACCAAGTTGTATTTTGATCCGTTTTGTATTTACTGAGAAAAATTGACATCCTTGGCGCCAAAAATTCCAATTCGTCCTCTTAAAAGCTTGTCGCGATTTTACTAAGAAAGTAAATACGTGTACTTAAATCTCGCGACAAGCTTTTAAAACGTATAAATTGTGTCAAATATGTTAAATTTGAAATGTCGTTATAAGTTGACAGTAAAGTTACAGTAAAAGTTTATTTTTTTCTTTTTAGCGCATTTAAAGTTTTTAAAGATTTTTTTTACATAATCAGACTTAGCTCTCTCAGTTCTGGATTTTAAAATATGTCTTCATCAGACGAATTAGATGCGAAAATATTAAAACGACTTGTTTTTGTGTAGTTAGAAGCCTGACTAAACACCTGATCAATTAATCGATTCTTCTTAATTTCTTCGTCTGAATTCTCTGAAGACGAAGAACCATAGACAGATTTAAAATAAAAGTTACGACTTCGTTTTGTTGGAATCGAGACCGTAACCAAATCTTCATCGTCAGTATCTACGCAGCTTGCTGGAGATTCATTTTCGATGTCTGAAAAAGGTCCCGGTGGACCGGGCTCCTTGGATATTTCTTGATCAGACTGATGGGGTGATGGGGAAATAGCAAGGATGTCCTGGCTTTGATCAGCAGAGATTTGATTGTACTCTGTATTAATCACACCCATTTCATAATGAGAACAAATTTGATCTGGACGACACTCGATGCAGCTAAGTTTTCGTGCATGCAGAAGACCGGGGCTATCTTTATTCCATGTCACTTGATGAATATTAAGAGTACCTTTAAATGCTGGTGTTAGGCTTTTTGCCAATAAATTTTCTATAGTTGTAACATTGTCTTCGTCTATAGCTATAATTTGGACACCATTACAATTTTCTTCCAAACACTGAATCAGTTGTTGGAAGTTTGCGACATCCTTGCCCCTCGCTACAGATTGGTCTGCCGTTCGTTTTACTGTTGCGCCAATACCGTCCGGTGAGCCTTTGCCATGTCCAGCTTCGTTATAATGCCAGATGAAGTTCTGAACATTTAAATGTACGGCAAGAAAATTAGCCATTAGAAAAAACATGGATTTGTTACGATATTGAGAAGAAGGTCCATCACTTACAAGGTGCATTGTCTTTAAGTTTGGATGTAAGGTTTTAATAATATTTAAAATTGGAATTAAATGATTACATATGAAAACTGGATCATGTCTTAGGTTTTCAGAAATAGTACAAAACGGAGTAATTATCGATTCACACTCTCCAGAGTGGTATAATACTCCAGTATGGAGGGATATTTGAGGCTTAGATGCCCCAAAATGGACTGCTTGTACTTCTTCAGCATATTTGCAAATATAATTTTCTGCAAAATCTATGTGTAATACTGCTGTTTCTTCATCAACCGTTCTCTTTGCATGATTTATGGCTTGGTATTGATGGTAGATGTTATTTAAGTGTATCATGAATGCCGGTAGCTTGGAAAGCAAATGGTTAACTAAATCTGTTCTTGAACTCAAGACTTTTTCTTTGACGGTTTTTAGACATAACTTTTCGGCTCCTTTTATAGTCACGGGAATTTTTTTGGAAACCCATCTAAAGTACGTTATTGGATTATTGTTATTATTGGAATTGAAATCAACTTTCTTGTCTTTGCAATGGTTACATTTCCTAAGCAAACATTCTTCTTTTAATTTTCCTGTACAACATATTGTTTTCACAAGAGCTGCTGGAGTATTTTCGTTAATTACATTTGCTGTTTTTAATGCCGCAGTTAAAAGTTGAATATTAGCGTGATGAATGCATAGACAAGTATCTCTCTGTTTCGCATTTGGTGAAATTATCCAAAAAGGGCGATAACGGCAGAATAAGGAATAAGATATTTTTGGGTTTATTGTAGATTTGAATTTTGCATATAAATTGAGCAATGAATCCGTTAGTAATCGTATTTGCTTTTTAACTTTTCTTCTTGTAATGGTTTCTTTGGTTCCGGCTGTCAATCTACTACATTCATCGTTTTCTAAAAAATCTTTAATTTGTTCCTTCACCTTATTTACTCTACGGTTTTCGTTACATGTGTTGGACGTTATTTTACCCACTTTTTGTTTTTCAATAGCTCTGTTATAACGCATTTTATACTTCTTTACTCTATTTTCTAGTAGACGCAATTTTTCTTTTAGTTGATTGTTCTCCAGTTTTAGAAACCTTCTATTCTTTTGAGCTATTTTCCTACCGGATTCGGCTCTAGATCTAGATGAGGACGGAACGGGACTGCCGGGTGGGGTATCATTGTCAATAAAATTTTCAGTCTGTTGATGAATGCGTTGCAATGCTTTTTTACTGTCTCGATATCTTTTAGACCTTTCTCTCCACTGCTTTCTAATTATTTTCTGAGTACGTGGAGTGAATTGATCAATTGTTTTTACCTGTCCATCTTCTTTTTTCCGTTGATATCTCTCTCTGTCTTTCCTTCTTCTTTCTTCTAGCTGTTGTTCTGTTAACTTCTGTCGATGACGTCTCATTGCAATTTTCACTTGCTCCCTACGTTTCTGAAGTTTTTTTATCTCTGACCTGTTATCCCTCTTGGAGGGGCGTGTACGCGGAGCCATTTGTAGATATAGCTAAAATGAATAAAAAAATTGAACTTAGGTACATGCTCCAGAGTTAGTAAATCTAAGTACACATTAATTTACTATTAAAGTATCCTGTTTAATTTTGTTTATAATTTATTTATTTAGTGAATGTTATCGATTTTTAAAGAAATTAAATTACAACAAAACTAAAATTTCGTCACATCGGTGACCTTGCATCATATCTGTTATCTTTCACTTTGATTACAGATGTGATGATCACAGAAATGACGAACTTTAATATTTTCGGCCATATTTTTTTTAATGTTCAAGTTCAGATTTGCTTCTGCATTTAATCCCTATACTGACATGATAATACATAGAGGCTAGGTAGTTTTATTATTTAAATTACAAAAAAACTAATATTTCGTCACTTCGGTGATCTTACATCACCTCTGTGATCACTTTGATAACAGAAGTGATGATCACAGAAATGACGAACTTTAATATTTGCAGCCATATTTTTTTATTGTTCATGTTTAGACTTGCTTCTGCACACAAACACGATACTGGCATGATAATACATAAATGCTAAGCAATTTTATGATTTAGTTAATATGTCTTACCTTAGTACAGCTAAAACAGATGTGATGTGCGAAGTTTTACACCTCAAAAACAGCAATCAAAACTATTTTTCACAAAAAAAAACAGACGAACTGCTTCTTATTTGATGCCGGCATGCGAATGACAGTTAGTGGTGTTGCAATATTATAAAAATCAAACGTACTAAACGAATATTGTCACATACTTCTTTCTTATTTCTACTAGATAACAGAAGTGACGATAATTTTGTAACAAAAGTAGAATCAAGAGCGGTAAAAAATATACTTTATTGAATTTAATTTCCTTTACGCAACAATAATAGGACTATATTTGAAAGCCGCTAAAGGATAGCTAAGACATTTTCGTCAACTAATTGTATTTTTTTAGTACATCTTAAGTCAACGGTGTGTAAATTACACAGATAACAGAACGTGATGAAAGCCGTTGAAAATTAAGATTTTTAATATTTATTTATTATTTTATTACATATGTGATATAGTTAATTATACTAGAGATAGACTTCTATCAAAGCAGCCATGAATGAAATTTTAAATACAAATCTTATTATTAAATATACTCAGTGCACACTTTTTTGTCTGTAGAATAGAATGACCCTGTAATTCTTTTTTGATGAATAAATAATTTTGAATTTTGAATTTCCCCGCGCACAGAACTGTCGGCCAATGACATAAAAAGGGATTTTACATTTGCGCTGAAAGCTGTACAAGTGCTGTATAAAAGTTATGTACATTTTACTCTCTTAGAAAATAAAATATGCACGGAGCAGCTGCCCTGTCTTTGTGCAAAAGTAATGAAAATCATGCTTTGTAGGTGCATCGATGGATCCTAGTAATGGTCTGAAACTAATGGTCCATCTTCCTCTGGAGGCGAAAACATTACTTATTCGACAGTGTAAAATATTGAAAGATGACTAACGATAGGGGTCGAATATGACGGATAGTGGTAGCGGATACATGCATAATCCCACTATCCTACTAAAAGTATAAACGCGAAAGTTTGTATGTAAGACTTTGTTCCTCTTTCATACAAAAACTATTGGATAGATTTTTATAAAACTTGAGAATGACACAGATTATAATATATGAGAATAAAATATTGGCAACTTTTTATCTGCATCTGTGTATCTATAGATAATGATAGATACAGTCTAAAAACCGTCTAAAAACCTTCAACCCGTGGTTTCACCTGTCGTGTACTGATACCATTAATTTTAAACATCATATTTAGGAGGATAAAATAATAAATACAAACAAAATTAAAGGTCTGTGATGCAAAGTTACAGCGACAATACAAAAATACACGAACGCAGGCACGAAGCTAAGCAGGATTTGTGACGTCACTTGTCGCTGCGAGAGAAGCGATATAGGGCTGCCACTAGCAAATTTTAAAACGAATAAAAAACTAAATTTTAATAGTCATAAACAGTTACAGTTGATAGTAAGTATCGATATTAGAGATAGGTGTCAAACTCAGCGTCTCAGTGTGCTGCTTCGATTTCGAGTCAGGCAAGTCTTAATGTAACTTTCTTAAGTTAAATAAACTTTTTGACTAGGTATATCTTGGTAACCAATGCCTAAGTGTGTATATTTTTAAGAAACCTGTACTTTTGAGTCTAAAATAGCCGATCTGTCTTGAGCATGCATGACAATTGACGCTTTCTTCTTTTAAGAATATACAATATCTAAATTAAATTAAATCCTAAACACGAAACCATAATCCCAAATGACAACTATTATAATCCAAACATGAAAGTGCTAAAATAATATCCAACCTGTATGTAAATTGAAGAGAAACCAACCCTAACAGGAACCATTAGCATAACACGGTCGATTTAAAACGACCGCAGGTTATGTATATTGCTAAACCAAATGTATGGTAAATAAAATTATTTACATTTCACACGGTTGCAGTATTAACCCTTAGCTGGTATCGCCTTTTTTGGCAACACTACCGGTATCGTGGGTCAAAATTTACCCATACCAAAAAATCTGTTGTAGAACGTATATTTTTTATTATTTGTATAAAATATGGTTAGTTATGAAATAATAGAAGCATTTTTTACAAAATTATCTTGGTTTAATTTTAGAATATTAAAAAATTATTATATTTTACACACATTTGTAACTAACCAAATTTTTTGGCACTTTCTGGTTAGTGTGAACTTAAAACATAAAAAAAAAGAAATGTATGAAAAACTTTAACTAAAAGATATGTATGGCACTTTTTATATCCTTATGATAACAAAAAAATAAATTGCTTCTGAGATCAGCATAAAATAAAAAAAATGACAACCAAAATCAAAACGACTTTTTCCAAATTAACAAGATTAGTCTTTATACTTTCTGACAACTCTAGAACACTGAACATTTTGGAAGGAATGTGTCTTACAAATAATATGTAAACATTTAGAACATTTTAGAGAATGTTTTCGGTCATTTTTCCAATCGCCTAGGTAGCCCCTTTCCGACTTGAAATTGAAGCTGCAGAAGAGGTCGTTGCAACTGGTTCTTCAAACTGGGACTGATGACTGAAACTTGATTTATATTTGGTGTCCTTTCCGATTTTCCGGTTCCAAATCATCATTTGAGTCGTTCATCTCAAAAAGCCCCCCATTGTAGTAGAAATATTCACTAAAACAAAAAAAGTTACAAATTACACTCAGTGAAAAAAGTTACTTACTTGGTGTCGTGGGTCAAACGTGACCCAGTCGGCTACTTACCTCCGCTCCTAAGATAGTTGCAGCGCTGCACTTCCGCCCCCCGCCGCAGCTAGCGACGCACTGAGAATACGTAGAAGCGCGCAGTCGTAGCATAAATATTAAAAGAATAATTACCGAAAATGTCCGCTTCTGGGTCGAATTTGACCCACAATACCTGCTAAGGGTTAACTACCAGTACAAATATAAAATATCGACACTCAATTTTAATTCCACAGTACCGTCAAAATTCGCACGCCGAGAAATTTTTATTACTGGTGCAAAAATAATGCGTTCACATTTTATTTTTACCGCGCTATTTGAATAAAGTATTTAACCATTTAGTTTCTCCCGTTTTATGAACTCGACAATTAAATGGAGCAATGGAATTTGTACGTTTTATAACTTTGGTTACTTTCTTCTTAAGTGCTCAGTGATTACCGCTTTCAAAAAATGGGAAATGCAAACCAGTAAGTTTTGCTAGATGACTGACTAATCGACCAACATGTTTCTAAAACCATTAGGTCTAGAACCATATCATTTTGCACAAGCTTCCAAAAATACCTAAGTACCTATATATCAAGAAGAGCTATTGCAAATTCTCGACTTCTGGTTAAATAAAATATGATAAAATTAACAACTTTAAAATTTTCAGTGCAGCCCTAGCTAGTCCACGAGGCGTGACTTATCTGGCCTAGAAGTGCGGGCCAAGCAAACAGGCTGTTGGCCTCACATTCAGGCCTCAGGCCTATTGTTGCCTCCACTTATTCTGCAGAAATGCTCCTTTGAACTGAACTAACGCTATTGGCTTCTGTTATGGGAATAAATAGGTTTGAATTTAGTTTTCTGTATTTTTTTAAAGCATGGGTAAATATTGGAATATTTACTTCATTTTTAGATGATATTGCTATTGCGAAATCGGTATGTGACTTATTTAATAATTTTTTCTCGTCGATCGGAACAGATTTAGCCAACAATATACCTAAAGAATATCACATAAACACTGGTAACATACTAATGTACGATGATAATTACACACATGACACAATCTTAAGCGAACTTACACCATGCACTACAAGCGAAATATCTAAGATCATTGATAACCTTGACAGCAATACCAGCACCGGACTAGATGGCATAAGCACAAAAGCGGTTAAATGCTTAAAAACCATAATTATTGACAAGCTTACTAATTGCATAAACAAATGTTTATCAAGTGGTACTTTTCCTGATACCCTCAAGTTAGCAAAGGTGAGTCCTATTTACAAAGCTGGGAATAGGACTGACCCAAATAACTATAGGCCTGTGTCGGTATTGCCTGTTCTGTCCAAAATATTTGAACGAGTTATGTATGACCGTCTAAATAATTATCTCACTCAAAAACAATTTCTAATAGAACAGCAATATGGTTTTCGTACACAATCAAGCACTAAAACAGCTATTGATCTTATCACAAAAATCAAAACCAACATAGATCAAGGAAACCTAGTGTTAGGGATTTTTATTGACTTAAAAAAAGCTTTTGACACAGTGAGTCACAAAAAGCTACTACAGAAATTATCCAACATAGGTGTCACTGGAGAGGCCCTTAACATTTTTAAATCCTACTTACAAGACAGAAAACAGGTAGTTAAAATAAAGGATACTACAAGCGCAATCAAAACCATGCCACCATACGGCTGTCCACAGGGCTCAATAATCAGTCCACTATTATTCTTAATCTACATAAATAACCTTAATAAAATTGGCTTAACAGGAAAGCTAACATTATATGCAGACGACACATGTCTTTTTTACTATGGAAAATCAATCCACAACATTATAGCCGACGCACAAAAAGACCTTGACCTCATTAACGAGTGGTTAAAATACAATCTCCTGACAATTAACACCTCAAAGACATCTTTCATGATATTTGCGGCAAAAAATAAAAACATACCAGACTTTACACAACTCAGAATAAATAATGAAACAATAAATCAATCAAATCATGAAAAATATCTCGGACTGTGGCTGGATGACAAATTAACATGGAAAATGCACATTGATCATACTAGAACCAAACTAACGTCAACACTAGGAGCATTACGTAAGGTCGCAAAGTGTATTCCACAAAAAGTACGTACAGTCATATACAACTCCCTCATCAAATCACACCTAGAATACCTAATTGAGGTATGGGGATCAGCTGCTGTAACCAATATAAGCCCACTTCAGAGGATACAGAATAAATTAATTAAAATATTGTTCCGATACCACTACCTCACCCCAACAAAATTATTATACAAAAAAAGTAAATTACTAAATCTTAAGCAATTATACATCTATAACACTTGCATTCTTATCAAAAAAATTATATCTAATCAAGTTTTAACTGACTTGCAACTACCTACAAAAACAAGTACACATAATTTAAGAAAGAAAAATAAACTACAACTCATTAAAGTTCGAACAAATTATGGGAAGAAAACGATATTATTTGAAGGAGCACAACTATACAATAATTTACCTAATGAGATGAGAGATTGTAACAACCTAAACGTATTTAAAAATAAACTTAGGAATTATGTATGCACACTATAATGTAAACCTAGATACTATACCTGGAGGTGTAAATAATTAATTTAAAAGGAAGTACTTTGTATCTCATTATAAGTGAACTGTATGTAAGTTCTTATGAGAAATAAATATCTTTAAACCGATTTATATTTTTCGCGGTATTACTTCCCATATCCTCATGGGTCTCCCGGGAGTGTCTTACTGAGCCCGCATTAAATATAGCCTATATTATCACTCGGCGGTAAGTGCAGTAGCTTCCTAACTGTGAAATATTTTTTTAATCTGTTCAGTAGAGTTGGAGAATACATATATAGAACAAAAAAAGAATTCTTCTTTCTAATATTTGTTTAGCTCACTACAATGCCAAGTAAGCAAGCATCTCAAGCCTTTCACAAACGTTATTCAAACAGTAATCCAACAAACAACCCTAACGTTATTTGTTTTGATATTAAACTTCTTCATAAGTTTTACAAGCACCACTCTAATCTATTCCCCTGTATCTCGTACCAACTGTTATTCTTTCATTTTCCAACTAGCAGGAACATTTTCATAACAAAAATTGCATATCTGAACTCATTTGTTCGGCAAACATCCCCTCGTCTTCGTAAATACAGCCTTAAGTGTGCTCTCGACCTACTAGTGTATGATTACAAAAATAATAAACTTTACTTGGGAACAAAGGGTCCAAGAGTGCATTACTTGACAATTTGGGATCCCTACTCGTAACATAAAAGCTAATCACAGTTTTTGGGTTAAGCATCTCCGGGAGACTGTAGCGAAGTTTTTTTACCAAGTTATTGTTTAATTAAATTATCTTCAATTTGTGATTGAGGTAGTTTATGTTTGGTAAGGCTTAAATTAAGTTGCATTTTGCATTTTGTTTCAAGAAATTATCGGTTAAGGAGTCTTTAGGGTCCTCTTCATAACTTTTTAGAGCACGTTTGTTGAAAAATACAATAGCTTAAAGAAATATCCATATTGATATCAATGTTTCATCTCATGCCTTGTCTAAGTTCTGCACATTAGAGGAATTTAGCCTTGTCTAAGTAGCCGGAATAAAACATCAACAACACATTTTTTCTATTCAAAACTCAAATAAGTGCTATTCAAATTCCAAATACTTGGGGACTAATAAAATAAATGTTGTCGAAAGAGCCGGTCCTTGAGCCAGTTAGAGTTATGGGTCCGAAAAACAAGTTAAGTTCAACAATAAAATTAATTCAGCGCAGTCGAATCTGTGTGTTATGTTCACAAAACGACAAGTATTCGCCTTCGTTTACATAAAGATGTTATTATTTCAGTTTAGAAATGCTTCCAATGGAATTCTCGGAATGAGTTACAGAGAGCATGGTAATCTAGGAAGAAATATAGTGGTAACTTATCACCTCATTCTCGGCTATTACGAATAGTACCTAGGAAGGCTGCAGTGTCCCGATAACGCTGGCACTGCTATCTAAGCCCGTGAAAGTGGAACGAAGATATACTTAGAGAACTGTCACATTTGGTAGAATACTCCAAAATTTTCGGAGGTGCACAATTTTATTTTCGCGTCTAGGAACAAGATATGAAGTGGCTTAGTGTCAACTCCTGGTTTTGGAAATGTGAGTCTTGCTGAAGCTTTCTTGACTTGAAAATAAATCCTAGTATGAGAATTTTGTTTTATGATATTACTTCGTCCCTTCAGCTAGTAAAAGTATATATGGATACAATAATGTATCTCAAAGTTGCTGAAACTATATTGATGTTTGAGTCATCTTTGAACAATTTGTCGTTTGTATGTCTGTCTCCACTTTCATGTCCAAAACAAACAATTGCGTAGATTCGTTTGTTTTGCTCTTTTTATTGTAACATGTTGTTTGTCGAACTACAGTGATGAGATGTTGGCAAACTTTGCAATCAATTGTTACTATATTTTAGGTTGGGGGCAAATAATACTCTAGCGTTGTGATTTATTTACGAACATTTTTAGAAGAGGAAGAAAATACATTCTCAAAAAAGATCCTTCTTTTAAGTTAAACCGTTTTATGATAGTCACATGATTAGATGGTATATTTCAAAATATTTAACACCATAAAATCCAGGGTTCTAGATTACAGCCAGTATACCTCGATATTATATCGCGTACAATCCCGAAACGAAGTGCCTTGTTGACACCATTTGTAGCCTCTTGACGTATAATAATACCGTACTCCAGTTAAAAAATGCCAAGCCATGAAATACTGGATGAAAAACAATGTTAGACTGTTTTGCTGTAATGTTTGGCTATTAAGGAAATATTGTCTAGATACTTCTGTACTTATATTAAGCGGGTTTTTTTTGTTTGTAACAAACTACTGAACCGATTTGAAAAATTCTTACATACTTGGAAAGCTACACTCGTAACATAAGCTATATTTTGTCCCTGAACGGGCAGAAGTTCGGCACGTGGCTAATTGAAGATACTGATAACGTTGATAAGTTAAATGTAAGTTACCTCAAAAAACTTCGTCAGTCAATTTCATCAAAATGTTGTGGCTTCATCCATTTTTTAAACTCTAAAAAATATAAACATCTCTATCAAAAAACCAGAAGAAGGTAAACAAATAAACAGTTTAGAGAGATTTCACTCAGTATACACTGCCTGTAATAAAATAGCGAAGAAAAACAAGGGGGGTCAGAATCACCAGTTTGCAGTTGACAGAAATGACTTAGAAGGACTTTGCCCCACTTTCCACTTGTAAACAAAATATCTTTGTATGCAATAACAGGGAAGTTTTGTCATTAGGAATATAAAATAGCTCGTGGTTGAAAGACAGACTGTTTGATAGTAGACTTTTCCCTCATTGACAGAAAAAATATACTCTTTTCTGTCAATTTACTCGGATATTGAATTTTTGTTTGGTATTTAATAGTATCTAGATAAAAAATGCGATTTCTTTCCTGCCTAACCCCACGACGAAATGTGTATTTTGCTTGATGAACATCGAACGAATCGTTTTCACAGCAGCTTTCGGCTTACGATATAAATTATTTACATAAAATTAAGTATAGTAGGTATGTATCTTGCAATATATATTAAGAAATGAAGCATTAAGCCTACATACTACAAAAATACTACGTATAGCTCACTAGAAGACAATCCTAAAGCCAACTTTCAATTCGGATATAACATTTTGACCAACATTGTTAAACTCCAGATACTCGTATATAACCGATACACAAACACTGGCATTATGCAATAACACGAACTTGTCAAATAACAAGCAACAACGGTGCAACTTTGTTCAATCTGTTATTATTAAATTTCTTGACGAAGTATTTTTTGTTTGGGGCGAATACTTTCCGTCGTAACGGCGGCCATCTTTGTTTCTCTGTAGCGAGGTGCATGAGTTACTGAATAATCGGGCCAATTACGCTGTTTGGTAATTAATTAAGTTATGAAGAACGTATTATACAGTCCATACACAGATTTGTTAATTTTGTTTACGTTACCTCTGGATAAATATGCCTAAAAATCAAGTCTTGATCCAAAATTACCAATCAACTCCTTGCTATATCTTCTTGCAGTCCCGTTCCTAATATATGTAGGTATGTATTATCCATTGATTTGCTAACTACAGATAGAATGTTGACATATTTATCCAAACTCATACTCATCAAAATTCTGTCAATTTCCCATCTCAATACGACAAATAGAGAGATAGAACTATGGGAATCGTTAATCAAAATAGTATAGATTCGCAGTGGGACTCATTTCCATCATCAAGTACCGGAGGAAGTATTGAGTGATCCTCAAATGAGGTAATATCCCGTTCTTCATTAAGCAGCCCAGTGATGAGCGTTATAAAGGAGTTCGTTATTAATGGATCGTTTGATAATTAGTCACGGTTCGTGGACTTTCTTACGGTATGCTGTTTAGGTATTACATTTTTATGGGGAACTTTTACTGTGTATAATTATTTTTGCCATAGGTTACAGAGACATGAATAAGCTTCTGCCACCGGTTTCACTCGCGTCCCGAGGGACTGTTTCTTGTCCGAGTGGGGAAGTAGTTCCATCGGGAACGTGGTAAAAATGCCGGTAGACGCTAGTGGTTAATATTCTCTTAAATCCTCAGACAGGATAATAAAAATAACAGAAACGATCACGCAAGCGAGGTTGCAAAATTTTTGGGGAATAATGCGCATAGCATTAAAAGTTAATTTCGCAAAAAAGGAACATTAAAACAAAGAACATTAAGAGGAACAAGGAAACTCGTTTTCTAATCTCACCAACATAAAATACACATGGATCTGTTAGCAAAATGTTTTCCAACTCAGTTGGGAAGTTTTAATTATTTTATAATTTATACCCTTGGAATACTAGACCAACTGGAAGCACCATTTCCTCACTGCGAAAGGCGCGACACAAGAGAGTCCATCAACGTCACTATCATCAGCCTTTTTATCGTCCTACTGCTCGGCACAGGCCTTCTCTCGAACATAGAAGGATTGAGCGTTAATCATCACTTGCCCAATGCGGATTGGTGATTTCAGATCTTTTAGTCCAGGTATCCTCGAGATGTTATCCATCACTTTTAAACAACCATTGTTATCCAAGAAATTTTTAGAGTTCATGTTTGTCAATTTAGTCTCAAGTATAACGATGTCATCGAAACTGCATGAGTGAGTTATTTATATTGATATTTGTTGTGCGCCTTGCCCTTTGCATATAAATTGGCAGACTTTTTCGCATACAGATTTGTGTCGGTGCGGTTCCATTTGGTTGAGTGCTCTAAGTTTATGCCCGACGAAGTTTCCAAGTTACGATGTAAGCAAGGAATCATGGCTTGTTTCGATACTTTGTTTTGAAATTATTATGCGTGTGAAGCGAAATATGCTTATAATTTATTATTTTGGTATAAGACGAACCTTTGTGATAAATGAGTTATTTAATCTCGTGAATAGTATTCGTATTTTGTTAGTAGTCATTAAAACCTCTTGACACATAATATGTGTCATATTTTGAAGAGTCTAAGCATTAATAAAAAAAAAACGATATACTTAAGAGTGGTATAATACAAATTAGACAATAAACCTCTTACCATTCTAAAAATAAGAATAAATAAGCTTAGACGTTAAGTTATATAATTCTATAGAATCCCGTAGAATATAAAGCCATCCCTATATTTATCTTCCATTCCGCTAGTTTAATTGTGACTGGTCCGGAAATTAGCAGTTTTTTAATTAACTTTACTTCAATGTTAACTTAGGAACTGCGGGAATATTAAATTTTAGCCGTTTTCTTAGTAATTTGATTAATATTGATGAAAGAAAAATATCATTTGTGGAGTGAAAATTAGTAAGGTAACTTTAGGAGAACTATTTTAAAGTGAGGAATAATTTAAATAGGGACTTCAAATCCAGCTTTAGTATAAAAGGTGTTATTAATACTTAAAAAGGTTTTTTTGTTAAGCTTTCACACTCAAACACCTCAACTAAATGTGAGAGACTTGGAAATTGTTGGTTAAGTGAAAACACGTTATCTGCGATAGGAATGTGATGAGCTACTTTTTATATGGGGGTTCATAGTTCGTTTTGGAATACTGCTAATTATAAAACGTAAATGACATTTATGAACATGAACCTAGATTTTTATCTGATAAATCCTCATAACCTTTTTTCGTAAGAAAAACACGTTTTATGAATGAATAATATTATTACGATTTACAAAAATAAAAAGCTCGTGTATGTAAAATGCTTGAATTACAGATATGGCTTTTATCTTCATTATGAACCATTAAACGCCATTAAAAAATATTTCATGGCCCATTAGACTTTATTTAGAGAATAACCTTCACTTTGCCCTCCCTTATCGCTTGCGTTTTAGGCTAACAAAGATTTCATGAGATTTCATAAATCAATATTACTTTATAATATGTCTAGCCTTTTCCCAATTATGTTGAGGTAAGCTTCCAGCCTCACCGAATGCAGCTGCGTTCCAGTGTTTTACACGGATCGACTTCCTATCTTATTTCAATCCAGTTGCAACCTTACAAAAGGGATATCACTATTTTGTAAGACTGCTGGAAAATGAGCATAACTCTTTTATACTTTCCTAGGATAAATAGACCTAACTATTTTTATTAAAAATTCGCCACAGGAGAAGTGGTCCATCGAATTTCAAAAATATTATTATTCTTCGCTCCTACCTAACAATTTTTAAAACACATTGTTTTGACCGTATAGAACAAAACGGTATCTGAACACGACTACAAAACCTGTGCAAAAATCTCGTAGAATATTTTTTTCCATCGTTTTTCAAGGCTTTTTGGTAGTCAGGTGTGGGTTATATGCCTTTTTTTAAAGTCAGCGATATCCGGGACATTTTTATGTCAAACACGAACTGAAACTCTGTCTTTTTTATGGAAGGTCGTGAATATTCCCACCATTTTTGTAAAAAAACAAAATACAAGGAAAATAAATAAAAATATTCTAAAAATGTTTGGTATGTTGTTCTAAATCGGTGTCTACTACCTAGGTTTATACCCAAAATATATTTTTCTAAAGAAAACTTGCTAACAGTCGACGCTTAAATACCTACGACAGTTAAGTCCTTCCAAGAATTTTGAGCCAATTATATTGCACAGTTTTCACGCAGTTATTTCTAGACAAATGCAAATAGGTAACAGAAATCCTTTTAATAGTCAACACACACCCATGTAGGCACGTAAAAAGGTATGTGATAAAAGCATGAAAGTTCTAAGATCACAGAAATATACTTTTGTTTTTTTTTTCACGGAATTCGATAATCACTTTTCAGTTATCCTTGATGTTGAAAACACTCCTTTTTGCTTTATATGTAAAACATTTCCTATATTATTTTTATCTATACCATTCGTTTTTATACCGACAACAAACATTCGCATAATTAGAGATACATAAGTAAACACACATTCACATAACGTTTATATAATAGGTCATCAAAGTTAAAACAGCGAATTAATTCAGACGTACGTAAAAACACAGTTACCTGTACAGCATATTTTCAGTTTAATTTCATCATAAATTCGGCGTTTCATTGCTCTTTGTATGTTATTACGTAACATCTCTAGAAACGTGAAATATAAACTCAAAAATTTCAAGAACAAATAGTACCTACTTAATATAGAGTATACAATATAAAACAACGCTTTTTCTCCATTCAAAACTGCGTACTATGAAAATATCTCTTCTCTAAGTAAATCGTAACTTCAAACTATCTCCTAGCGACAGTAAAAAGTCTCTCACGACCGTAATCTGTCCGAGGAAATAAAACTGACTATTATTAAAACAAACTCAATTCGCCCACTTCCAAAGTATTCCATTAATATTTTACGGCCATCCTCACCTCATATCGCGACATATCATCCCCATATTTCATATGAGCTGTGAAAATTTTACTATCAAAAACGTCATAAAGTACCATTCGCTCAGCCTTCTTTATACATGTAAATGTCTCTTATATACGATCCTAATATCCAAAGGCTTTAGATCTATTTGTTTTTACTCCAGCCATTACATAAAGTTATATACATTCACTTTTACGTACAAACATTACTGTAAATAGCAGAATTTTGTTATTTTTACTCACAATTTGTGGGTTCCATTAGGTACTATTTTGGCGGAGTTTTTCAGGCAGGTCTAGTGTTATGTGAAGGAGGATAATTTTAGACTGAAACGTTTGAGGGCTGAAAAAATATTGAATTTTGTTTGAGCGTTTTTTGTGGTGTTCCGAAATAGGATTTAAACAAGATCTAACCGTTTTGTCCTGACACAACAAACAACCGATAAGGTTGTGTTCTAAAATAAATCAAAAATATTTCAACAAACTCTGGTGAACCGAAAAAAGTAAGCAGTAATTAAATACTATTTCTAATTTTAGCTCATTACTCTTTTCTTCCAAGCTCTAAGTACTTCGACACTAATTTCATCTCTAATTAATCCGTCTGAGGCCCTACACGTGATTTTACGTGTGTATTTAACCCTCCGCTGCTCACTTTCAATTAAATCGCTTTCATTGCACTGAAACCAATTAATGGTCTTGGCAATCAAATGAGATGGTAGCGAGACGCTTAATATAGCGTCGCAATCTAGCTGGCTGTACATTTTATTGCATCTATTAGGTTTAATGCAGTGAGATAAAGGTGCAGACAGATACTGTTAATGATTAATTGAGTTCAATTAACAATTTTGCAATGAGCTACGGAAGTAACGTTTGAGAACTTTGCTTTGTAACTGTTAAGAAATTTTGTTTTCACTGAAGCGTAAACAGCTTAGCAAAAAGTATTGAACATGTTTTTTTAACCGACTTATCGTATGAAATATTGTTGCGTAATTTCCAGTTTCAGAACTCGCACATTTCTTCTGAAATTATTCTTGTTCATTGATTCTCATAAGCTTAAAATTATTTTTCTTCAAAATTATAATTCGTGTTTGTTTTCTATTTACAGGTAAGCAATGGACTTTCAAAAATTCTCCTAACGAATTTAGGTGAGTTAACAGCATTATTTTCAGGGAAAATCGAATTTTGCGAAACAGATCGCATTGGGACTCAGAACAAATCGTAAGGTGTATGTTCGTAACTCGATAAAAAATGGCAAATCAGATCGTTCGTCCTACGAAATTTGATAACGTGTATCTTGGGTACAATTACTTTGTTATGATGGTATTTTCGACCCAGATGTCGCAGTCGGAGGGTTACTTTTTGGGACGATATTATTTTATGTATCTGTACGTTGTTGAACGGATTTTTTGGTTTGATTTCTGATTTTGATTGTCTGGTTTTCGTGTATTTATTTTCTAGGTCTAGGAAAAAAATAAAAGCTCCTGTTATCGAAAACATTTTTGTACTTCATTCCTTTTTGGTTTAAAAATTATGTGCTACATCATTTTCTTCTCGGCTATTGTAAAACCGTTTACATAAAAGCAACGAAGCTGCTAAGAACAGCTCAGAATTTTCCATTCTCAGTAAAAATACACGTAACATTCTCCCAACACCGATCAACATAGAAAAAGGAGCCTATAAATTTTTCACACAACACGACACGTCTCTTACTAACTGTAAATAAATCCGGCCACAGCTCACCGATTTTCCGACAAAAAAGAGAAAAAAAAGTGATTAAAAAAAGTCGCATCGCGCGTAGGTACTTTGGTCGCGTGAAACCTGTCAGTCGCATAAAGTCGTGTTTTCGCGTTTGAACCATTCTGTCTGTGGGTAGGATATCTCACGTTAACTGACGGCTGTAACCGCTAAACCTCCCACGTTAAGCTATTTAAAAATACAAAAAATGTTTGTCTTTTTTACCTTTTTGTTTTATTGGACAAATGTAAAGGGTAATCCTGTTTCCCCTTAAGGGTAGCGGTGCTTATTTAACACCATTTTTTTTCTGAAATTGTCACAATCGTAAATCAGGTGTGATGGAAACCCTGATCGACAAACCAAATGTCCAATGTTAAATTAATGGGATAGTCATCCTTGTTTAGCCTCGATATTTTTCTGGTGATCAAATTAAGCTATTGAACATTCACTTTCAGGAATAGTAGGAAATTCCTTTTGTGGCTTGTATAATAAATATGCAAAAAAAAAACTATGCATGATTTATTTTTTCATCAGTTTTCGACCATCTATTCTTCCTATTGTTTGTGTTTATTGGTTCTGTGCAATATGTTCGATTAGTGTTTGCGCAAAAACAAATAGTTTTTCTGTCTTTCTGAAGCCAAGAAAATAACTTCAGAAAGACATACCTAATTGTAATTGATGATACGACATCAATACAAAAATACAATTATATTCGGATTTATATTTTTACTGTCCAAGATATGTTTCATTGCCAATATATGTAGGTACGGCGTATGTGGACCGTGGAAATTCTGTTACTCACTGATGAAAAAGGGATTTAGGCAATATACTCAAACTGGATTTCAGTAGATTTGTACCAAATTGAGTTAAGGGTTTCTATGATCAAATAGGAGTCGTAAATAGGTGAAATATTTAGAAATAAATTGTGTATTATCTTGCTATTGGCTAGAGTTCAGCACCAATCTGACTGAAATAACGGTTTATGCTATTTGCTTACTGTTACATTACATTTTTAAGTGTTTTGAATGAGATTTTCAAAAAAATATTCCTCAGTGTATAAATCTTGCATTTTTCCTTATATTACCGAAACTATAGTACAACACAAAAATCTCTTTACGTACATTCAAAAAAGAAAACCACATCATACTCAAGATATTCACGTGCATTTCAAAAAAGTTATGATTTAAAAACTTACTTCGCACTGTGAATGAACATTGCAAATGCATTCGTACATTTTACGAATTGCTTCGGTGGAGTGATGACTTGCGCAAGACGGCTGGCAGGAGCTGGATGCGAGTAGCCGAAAATCGATCTCAGTGGCGTGCACTTGGAGAGGCCTATGTCCAGCAGTGGACTGCGATAGGCTGATGATGATGATGATGACGAATTGCTTCCATGTCAACGTCCAAATAGTTTTTAATTTTGTTCGTTTCCGAACGTGTCTGTTCAAGTTAGGTTGTACTTTTTTTTGTATGAATATATATATCATCGTTTGGATAGTTCACTTATGATGAAGAGGTGAAAAAAATCGTATTTTTCAGACTACTTAAGTTAAGGACAGACATAGATATCTGGTGACAAAAATATGGCTTTGGATAGCTTTGGTAGGTCTCAAACCTATCAAAGCTATCCAAAGCTAACTTTAATAGTCTCAATTTCTTTCAATTAATGATTTTACCTCTAATAGGTACACAGTAATTATTGTGTTTTTGAAGTCACGTATTTACCTAAAAGCGTAAATATGAACGTTGTGATTGTCCTCGATCTCTCAATTAATTATTGTTTTGCCTCTAATAAAAAAAACAAGTTTTTTAAGTCACTTTTTTACCCAAACCTGTGTTCAATTCCCACTTCTTTACCTAAACCGAAACAGAATGTTTCCACCGTGAATACATTATGTAAAGTAAACAGCCTACGCTTCTCAAACGACCTACAAATACAACCCCACTTTACGAGCCATTCACAAATGGAATTTACACCGATAACACCTTGATACCTAATTTATTTATTTATTAAAAAGGCCGCATATGTTCAACCCTAAAACGCTCATAAAAAAACCCTAGCAATAATTTCCCTAACAGCATAATTAGGTATCCTTACCTTACGAAGTAACGTCCAATCGTAAAAATAGCAATCAGAAATTCGAATCGTAAATAAAATGTAAAAAGCAATGTTGGGGAAGAGTCGATAAATTATATCGAGAATCGTCGTTTAGTGTTGGTCGATAAACATGGCCGTCTAAGTGCTGAGTGCAAGCAATAAATTCACGCTCGCTGCAATAGGGACCAGCTTGGTTTTGATGACGATTGACAACAAGGAATTTATGAGGCTAATTCCGTATTTTTGAATGGTTTTCTGTAATTGATGTGGAGATTTAACTTTTTTTTATTTCCGTGTTCAAATATTTAAATAGACATGAACATTATAAAAAGCAATTTAAGGATTTAGCAACGGTTGCATTTACATCAATCTTCATTCAGAGGTTGACTTTAAATGATGTTAAAACAAACTTTTAGAACGTTTATTCCAACATCTTTATGTGAAGATGTTCACACAACATATTCTTGTTATTGTGCACTGCTAAACATCACAGTTGTCTTGCATTACATAGGTTCCAACTTTTAACTAGGTACCTTAATGTACACAAAAACAGGAACAAACAATCTAAATCTATCGAGAAATTTTTACATTAATAGACACATGCAGAACACTAATATGGTTCCTTTTTATTCTTTGTTCCATAAATAGCCAGCAATGCATTCCGTAAAGTACATAACCCGTCTTATTTGTGTACCACATAGGTCCATCCATCAAGATAGCGCAGTGTATCTCTCGCGACAATAAAATAAATCCTCATATTATTTCAGTTCAATGGGTTTTACGTGATCCCGGTGCAAATGGACTGATCTGGCTCTGACTGTGTTCAAGCTGACGTTGTTTCGTAGTGAGTAGAACTTGTGTTCTAGGACATAGTTTATTAGACGGACATGGATAGTTTTTAAAAGGCAAAATATGGAATCGAGAATAGGGTTTTTCTATCTTCCTTTACACACTTATCCGACTTTTAGAACGATAACATGATGGCGAGACCAAAACTTTGTTATAACGTTTTACAGTAAAGGCAAAACCAATTAAATATAATTTTAAATCACTTTAATATCTTCCAAGATCATTATGAACGAGAAAAATCAGTATTTCCTTTTGCCACGTGGAGTGGAATCGATTCGAACGGCAAAAAAAATCTAAAAGGCTCTCACGCACTCTGCTCTTAATTTGAGGAAAACGCGAAAAAGAAACCACTTGAAAGTGACGTGAATACTTGATGATAGCTTAGTGGCAATAATCATTTGTGCCAATTACGTATCTAATGGATTTCCTTGTCTAATTACGTCTGTTTTTGGAAACGCATATTTACTCGGCCCTTTGGAAAATTCCTAAAACAAAGTAACATTTTAAGCACCGAAATTTAAATTCAGACATTTTATTTTTAAAAAGAAAGTTTGACCACATTTTATTTCGAGTTAAGTTTATTTATAAAGTCGTATTACTTAAAAAAAAATAACTTAGACGAAAATACAATACGTTAGCTTTTGCACCAGTATAAACTAAAGACCTAATTAGGATGTTCCGTCGAGATGATTTTATTTTCACTTGCAAACGAAAAAGTGTTCGCAGCCGTAGTTTTAAATATTACATAGATACTAGATATTCTATAGTTCCACTCACGTCCTAAGGGGACTTCTTCCCGCGCCCGGCTAATCGGCTAAAAATAGCTTAAGTACCTTTCTTAGGCTCTTCTATACCATTATGGATACTAAATTCCATTTAAGTCCATTAAGTAGTTTTGATGTGAAAGCTAGAAATGCCGTGTTACTTCCACATTTACCTATAATAACATTAAGTATTACATACATATACGTATACATAACACTTCTAAAAATATATTTGTAATTTACCACGAATCACTAAGGCTTAGGCTCACTAATGACGACGAGAATTCATTCAAAGAGATGCCTCACAAGATCCATCTTTGATGTCCGATATTTGATATTTTGGGCCCATTCAATACCTCGCTACAATTATTGGGGCCACAAAAGATACATAAAGACACAAAGGGAAGTAGTGTAATAGATATTCTTGTAATAGCTGCCCGTGGAAATTATTTTGGAATATTTTCGTGGTAGGTCAGACTTTTCTTGGTAAAAAAACAGTTGAATTCCGGATATAGGCACAGTCACGGGTGATTATTTTTCGAAAAATGCTCTTGCATGTAAAGCATGCCCAGAAATAAACACTAGTGTTTAATGAGGTCCCTAAGATCTCAGTTTCATTTCCGAGTTTTGTCCCATCCACTGCCCAAGGCGAACTATAAACTAACCTAATGTTTTCATATTATAATAGGACCAAGCATAATTCAGTTATCAATTCACAAAAAAGACATGGGAGCCATTTTTCTTTTTCCGAAATCCGTTTCCTACCTATTCATCTAAGAGAAACATTAGCAGTACTTTCTCATGTACCAACACCATATTTCATTCGCACCGCGAGAAAAAAAAATATGGCGGATTCTTTTTTCAAAGTCATGTGTCATTTCTTGCTTAGTATTCAGAGCGCGTTGACGTGCGGCGCGGCTGTCATGTGTACCGATAGTTTTTATTTATTTCATGCTTAGAACTTTGGTCGCAAAATGTTATGTTTAATGTTTTGGGTTCCTTAGAAGTTTATAAGTTTATTGGCTTAGTTTTTCTGTTTGAAAAGTTTTTGTATTAGTTTTGTTTTATATCTTTAATTTGAATAGAAAAATGTGGAACATAAAAGCCTATTTACACTATTTTATATTTACGTTATTTTTTATAGGTTTTAATATACTTTACTTATAAAGAAAACTCCAAAACCAATATTGAAAGTGCAAATAGTTTTAACACGTAGAAAATAAATTCTTAGTCTAGAAGACTTTGTAGAAAGAATATTCTAAACAGTATACTTTATGCGTTGTCCAGATAAAATGTGGACGGTAGACTTCAGTAACTTACTGTAAAGTTCCTGAAGTTAGTACCCTTTCAGCGTGATTATACTTGTGTACATGTTATTCAAGAAGAATGTTTTACATGACTTTCAGTTATAATATGCAATTTATAATTAGTTAATGTAATTAAAATTTAACGAAAAGCAATATGAGACCAAGTTTCTTGTAAGTAGAGTTTGTTTGTTTAGTGTAGTTTTCCATATAATGTAGACATTAAAAAGTACCAAATAATTTTGATTTTAAAAACCTACACATAGATTATGAAATTCCACACGCACCGTAACCGGATCGCAATCTGGGTGCTTTCCACAACATTTAAGTTTTATATTTTTATACTTTCATCAATATTTTTCCAATGAAACCTATCTATGTATATCACAATTCTATCAAGCTGTCAGTTTTTCATACAGTATTCGCTTTGTGGATCAACTGTTGAAGCTGTCAGTTGCAGGGACCAATAATAACTCAACACGCGTACATGCGATTGTATTTTGTTTTGTTTTAAACTTATCTTTTGAAAGGTATATGTTTTACACTGGAGAATTTTCCGCGCGTAGCAAACATAAGAACGTAAGGAGTTGAAAATTAATGAGCTTTAATAAAGATTAAATCTTCTATGTTATTATTAAAATACAAAATAACTTTAAACACGAAACTACAAAGTCTGTTTGTTACGCTTTATTATACCATTTTTTTAAATAAAAACCGAGTTATTTAATAGATGTTTATTTAAGTTTTCTGTTGATGTTTAGGTAACTGGGTTCAGAAGGTCGGATAGGCAGCCGCTGCATGTCACTGATATATTCAGTTTAGTTCAGCAACCGTTTAAAATAGAAGCGGACCACAACATAATTATGTAATTGGGAAAAAGTTAGGCAGATGGTTAGGCAGATGGATGATTTGAACTTTCTGGTAAAAAATCCACGAGGCTTACCTACTGGATATCGTGAACAGAATATGTAAAAATACAACTTTATGAGACAAAGAAGATATGAAATTCACAAATCTGAATTTGATATAAATCTTCCTAGATATGAGCCAAATGGCTTGCGCTATGCAGCGAAATATGAACTAGCGCCGTGATTTGTGCTATCTCGTATATTGCCAAATATCTAGTTTTGTACTAAGGCGTGGGCTCAGTGGTTAGATCCTGTGCTGAGTAACGCAGGTTCGATTCCTCTGTACTATTCATTTTAGTAAAATATCCCGGTAGCGTTTTTATGAGCTATGTAAATCTAGAACCCCAAAACAAAGTCACTAAATTATTTATCGTAATTTGAGACTGCCAATTCTGATAATAATATAATCTAACCCGTAACAACCAGAAACTTTAAAACTTCCAAAATCACCTGTGCGTTAAATAACGCTAACATGATTTTAAACTGCAAAATAATCTTAGTTGGTCTTACAGGCCAACGTACTACCATTAGTCTTCACCGTTTGGAAGACACCAAACGTCTTTTATCGCCTCTTAAACTTCCACTTACGCTGGTTACGTACGGAAATGTTAGAGAAAATATAGTTTTCTAAAGACATCTAGTTAAAAAGAACTCTTTTAGTAACATTTTAGGATCTCAGTTTCACGTACAACCTCGGTTCAAGAATTTGGATTGGGCCCGATTTCACATAATTATATCGAGTTAAACTTACCTCCTTAGTTTCTTTGATTTTACCCCTAAATTAGCTAGCACTAGTGGTTTCATGTGCGAATCGTATAGGCTTCCTCAATAAATGGGCTATACAACAATGAGATGCTTTAGTAGTTCCTGAGATTAGATCTTTGAACATCCAAACAAATAAACTCTTCAGTTGTATACTCGTAATATTAGTATAGGAGAATGATACTGAACCAGATTTACAATGATATTGATACTATTTAATTTAACTATATGGGTATAAATGAGTTTAAAATCGACATTCAACGTGTCTGTTAAACTCGGTTGTCAATAGTGAAAGTCTTTCCTAAGTTAAAGTCTTTGAACCGAGAGTTTTAAAATGTTTGTAGCCACCTTTAACCTATTTCGCGTCTATCTTTTTGGCTCGGAATCGATCCCGGAAACGATATTCGAATGCAGAAATTGGCAGCCGTGCCAACGAGGTTTCAACTAATAGTTTTTGGAAAAAACATGGTCATTGAAAATTAGTATATGTATAGAAACATTAATGCCTATGTAAGGGAAAATGAGTTGAATTACTTACGACAGCTTTTTTGTTGTCCAGTACTATAACATTATAAAGCTGAAGAGTTTGTTTGCTTGAATGTGTTAATCTCAGAAAGTGCTGGTGCAATTAGATTTTTTTTTCAGTGTTGTGTCGTTAGGTAATATCTACGGAACGCTGGTGAAACCGGTGGCGAAAGTTACATATCATAAATATGTAATATCGACTATTTTACAGATTACCTACAAAATAATTTGTCCCATACCAACTTACATAACCTTAGTATATCACAAACGAAGCACTGATTACAAAACAAACGAACACACTACTACTTACTACTACACTACTACACACTTCAGGTAACAATGCTTAAAACAAAATATGTTTGAGCGAAATAAGCGCTCTCAGAACATGGAATCCTGCACTTAAAGCTATTATCTTAATGTAAGATAGTTTTAAGCACAACGGCACTCTCTTCCCAGACTCGAGCAATCTCCTTTCACATTAAAAGAATTAAAATTTCAGTTTCCAAGGATTATTTTAATGTATTACTTTGTAAGGTGAAATTGAATTTGGTATTAGATGGTCTTGTTGAAGGAGTTTATAAATAACAGTGTTTTAAATAATACTAGACTTTTCAAGTTATTTTTGGTGAATATACCTATCTAAGTATCTATGTTTCGAGATTTAATTTTACGGTTAACGCAATTTCAGCTGAAAATCGATTTAGGTACTGTAAAAATTCTGTAAAATGTTTTGTAAGGTAAAATTGGTCCCGCTATTTCAAAGATTAGCTGGAACTCATTGATCGACAGACATACTTATGCAGTAGTTAAAAACGGCTGTCTAGCTGAAGTCAAAAGTCACACTGATGTTTTTTTTACAGTGCGAAAATCATTATCTTGCTTCATGATATTTACAGCCACTTTTTTATCTACATTGAGCAAATATCCTTCCTCTTCTTACATCATATAATCTGCTTTGTATGTCCTATACCTAGATACACAGGCAGTAGTATTATATAGGTACATATAAGGTGTATTCTCACTGTAATGCCTTTTGTTAAAGCACAATAACACAGCGGAGTGTGCGTGGGTGTGTTTGTAAGGCTCTGATACTGGGATTTGTACTAATAGTTTTAGCGTAAGGTGCTGCTTGGGTATTTCTTTGCAATTGTTTATTTTTATTTTTTGTCTTTGGTTGAGTGATCATTGGTGATGATTACCGATGGAGATCAATGTGAGTGAAAAGTCGTTTTATACCTGTGGAAAAATAGAAAAAAAATTGTTTTAAATTACCTAAAAAGACACTACTTACTCATAATATTCCTTGTTTAAATTAAGGTTACCAGAAAGCCAATATTTCACTAACACTTACTATAAACTAAACTTTGTGTGAAATCTTACACAATTTATCATAACCATCGTTCTCAAAATAATTAATCCTCATTACAAATTCACAAGATAATATCCCATTAAATTCCCATAGTCTCATTTACAACATTCCATGGTATGCTATGGTGTCAACGCGGACATTAAGCTCCCATGGACTAAGGAAACATGAGCGGAGATGCCAGTAGATAATGTAAGTAGGTCAAACGCCTTCTAGGTCGAATTCGTACAGTGGACAAGACTAAAACGATCAATTACGAGGGAAATAACGAGGCATTTGAGTCCTTTAAGACAGATGTCAACGATTTTTGGTATTACAAAAAAATGGTCGGGTACAGAAGGTGTGTAAGAGCGAAAACAGTAACGTTCCTCGTATCCCGCTCACCCGCATTTTGGCGCGCTACTTTCTTAGGAGATTTTCCGTTATGGCACCTCCGCTAGTCATTTTGTTCTCCATGGCGCCCCCCTTCACCTGAGCGTTTGACGTCATGGCGGAACATAGGGAGACGAAATTAATGGTGTTTAAAACACCATCCATCTTTGGTTTTATGGAGAGGAAAGGCGTGTTTTATATTCAGCAGGTAAGCTGTCAAATACTTAAGGGGTAATAATTTTGGAAAGTTTTTTTGAGAAAATGTGGGATTAATAAAATAAGGTCTTGAACTTTCTGTCGTTTTGTAGGAAGAAATATGAACATAATGAAACAATCTACGACTGAGTCAAATAAGATGAAATTTTATATGGTGACTAAGGTGCGATTCAGAACAGAATTTCAGGTTTAAGAAGACAGTAGTAAGTATATATTTTTTTCTACAATATGTAGGAGAAGGGGACTTCTGGGCCCAGCAGTTAACTACCTGAAATATGTATTAAAAAAACCGTTACATTTTTTTAAATAAAATCACAAAATATGGTACCAGGATTCTACCCAGGAAGAGAGAAAACTTAAATTAAGATAATAAGACTAAATAATCGATTAAATAATGCCTGAAATGCCTGAATTACTAGTAATCTACTGTATTTTTATTCCGGCAACACTTGTTGGTGGCATGCGTCTGTCACTGACTGACAGATGCACTCGTTTGTTTTCTTTCATTCTGAGTGCGCACATATTTTCCTGGTTTTACTATTTAAACCCACGACCTTGGCTTTTCGACGGATCTTGCTACTCTGAATTACCTGGCTCTCGATTTTGGACAACTGTTACGCCTATCGATTGGATATCGACGACATGGATCGCTGTATGAATTGTACGATTGCGCTTGGTCGCAGTAATTCTATTGGAAGAAAAGTCTTGGAGGATGAGGCGATTTTAACAGTTATTCGTCAGTGGCGTGCATCTCAGCCTGTAAGTTTTTACCCATTTTTTACATATTCAAATCGTGCTTTTAGCAAGCCATTTTAACTTCATATCTATCGGTTTATTGGACAGTATTATATTAGATCAATAGTCAATTAGTTAGCTTAAGGTCTCTGCACACAGCGGAGCGGCGCGGCGGGACGGGACGGCGACGCGACGCTGAGCAGTTGTAATGGTCTCACACAGGGCGTGGCGCGGCGGGACGGGACGGCGACGCGACGCTGAGCAGTTGTAATGTACTAGAGCGACAGTTACCGTCGCGTCGAGCGGGCGGCTCTGTGTGAAGTCGTCCATAGTATCTAGATGACTACGACTTCACACAGAGCCGTCCCGCTCGTCGCGACGGTAACTATCGCTCTGTGTGAAGTCGTCCATAGTATCTAGTACATTACAACTGCTCAGCGTCGCGTCGCCGTCCCGTCCCGCCGCGCCGCGCCCGCTGTGTGCCTTTAAATAGACATATATTTTAATCTGTGGAATGTGGAGTTTGATCATTTCTCTTATAAAAAAAGTGAAGGTCACCCTCGAGTCCCGATAAATCAATTTCGGTCTCGGTTGTGACATCGACATTATTGAACATGCACTAGGGGTTGAACAAGATTTAAATGGTTATGTTATTTCAGGTAACCAGTGAGAACGTTGTATGCCAAGCATGTTGGGACTTGGCCCAAGATGTGGTTCTTGGAAGACGTGCGATTGATGCACCAACCCAAGTTGGCCATTCAAGCGTATGTCTCCGCTGTGGTCGTTCACTCTTAGCCCGGCGGTTCAACCACCTTCTTCGTAATGATTCTGCTCGTGAATCTGCGATATATAATGTGATTAGAGAGTGGATTCTACCACAAACGGTAAGATAGTTTAGTATTATATTTTAAATTATTTAAACTATATCTATACTAATATTATAAAGTGAAAGAGTTTGTTTGGTGCGTTCAACGCACTAATCTCAGAATCTACTAGTCCGACTTTAAAAATCTTGTCTGTTAGATAGCCTATTTATTGAGAATGGTTACATAACATTACGCTACATCCAATAGCAGCGGAGCAGTAAACAAAGATGCTAGTGAAACCGTGAGGTTCAGCTAGTTAAAATAATAAAACATTTATTTGTAAAGCTAACATGATTTAAAACTAGCACTAAATCATAAAAATAAAACACTTAACTGAAAGACAAGGGCACCCGACACAGGTTAGGTTAGGGTTATTTTTTTTTATTACTATCTGGACTACTGTATTATAGTATAATAGTGAATTTTTATTTTTTTGAAGGTGGACGAGGCAAGTCGTATATGCCATTCCTGTTGGATATTAGCAGACAGAGCTGCTGTTCATATGAGTACAGGTCCTTCGACTTCCTCACAAAGTAACCCACCGCCAGCCCAATCATCAGTTGGTGTTTCTGTTGGACAATTGGATGAAAATCATGACAACATTCTACACGAACCTGAGAATGTTTCCATTCAACCAGAACAAAACCAAGGTAATGATGATGTGCATGAACCCTCAGTGGAACTACATTCACCAAGTGCCCCAATTGTGGAACCAGTACAACAGCACCCTGAACCAACAATTGTATTGCCAGATTATATGCGGGCAGTTGAAACAGAGCGACGGTGCTTCATAGAAGGTTGCCAGAGAACTGAACGATATAGAGTTCCTCTAGCAACGAGAAAAATGTTGCTTAATGAGCATAAATATTATGTACCACAAAATAATCGACTTTGTGATATACATTTAGTAATTGAGGCATGGGACTTCCTTGATAGTTTAAGGAGTAATTATTTACAAACATTTACTGCAAGACATATCCAAGATATGTTTACACTAAAAGAAACCCCAAAAGAAAGGTTTTGAATTTTGAAAATATTGATAATATGGACGACCATGTTGTGCATACCTGGATCGGGTTTACTAAAGTTCAGTTCCGTCAATTATTTGATGAGGTTCCACAATTGATAGAAATTCGTAATAGTTCTTCAGTTTTAGCAGCCTATCTTATCAAATTAAGAAGTGGGGACTCAAATGAAAGATTAGCAACATTATTTAAAACATCTAAGAAAACTTTAGCCAAGTGGCTGTGTCAAGCCCGTGACATATTAACTGAACATTTTGTGCCTCGGCACTTAGGTTTAGAACACATCACTAGAGAACAAATAAAAGAAAGGAACTTAGCCATTCCTAGTGCTTTATTTGAAGGAGATTCTAGGCCCATCGCTATATTTGATGGAACTTACTGTTATATTGAAAAAGCTCTAATTATTTATATCAAAAACATACAGTTTGCATAAATATAGGAACTTAACCAAACCTTTTTAATGGTGTGCACAGATGGTTACATCATTGATGTTTTGGGCCCCTATCCAGCTACCACGTCAGACTCAGATATAATGAGACATGAATTTTAAGTGGAAACCCACTCCAGGATTTTTCCAAAATGGTGATGTATTTATACTGGATAGGGTTTCCGAGATTCATTACCTTTGTTAAACCAATGTGGATATAGGACATACGTGCCTGCTACTTTGGCGCAGGGTGAAACACAGCTGTCAACACTTGACGCAAACAAATCGAGGGCAGTCACCATTTGCCGTTGGGTCGTTGAGATTGTGAACGGTAGGTTTAAAAGAGATTTCAAATTATTCAGGCAATGTTATTTTAATACAGCCTCAAGAAGTTTAATAAGAGATTTTAAGGTGGCTGCTGCTCTCATAAATAGGTTTCACCCTCCCATAACCGATAGAATAGACTGTGGGGCTATCATTAATCAGATTAATTTAAATATGAATAGACATAACATATTAGGTGATTTTATTGTTAACAACCAATATAATAGACGTAGGGCTGATTTTGAAACAATAACTATTCATAATGATAATTTAAATGATTTTCCCCAGTTGTCATATGATGAATTAATTCTTGTATGCTTAGGTACATATCAATTAAAGCAGGCACGGTCCTATTTTGGTGAACATTTGCGGGGAAATGATGGGTTTATAATAGAAGTGTGCAGGGAGGTAAGCAGCAGCCTTCTTCGACAGCTGTCAGCTTCAAATACTTCTTGGTTATTGCGAGGCCGAATACAATCCCGCCATATAAGTCGCAAAACATATTTTGTTTATATTTTAGTTGATAGCTGTCGAAGAGGACGAGATTCAATATTATCATATTATTGTAATTGTATTGTAGGTAGAAGAACTGTAGGCTGCTGTGCCCATGTAATGTGCATTATATGGTATCTCAGTTGGGCAAGATTCCAAGAAAATATCGTACCCCCTGCACAATTTTTAGATGACATTCTAATAATAATTGAAGATGAATGATAATACATGTTTAATTATTAAGTATATTGGTGTTTTATTTTACTTCCTTCTCCCTTTTTTAGTTTTTAAAAGGTTGGTTCCTGCTGCTTATAGGTTACAGGAAATTGCAAGTAGAAACTTGTCTTCGACTATAGCGAAAGGCCGCGTTTCCACTGACGCGGAGCTGGGCGGAGAGGAGCTTAGCGGTGCACAAATTGACCAATGATTATGCTTGAAATCTCCGCTCCGCTTCAATGGAAACAGTACGAGCGGGGTGGAGCAGAGCTGAGCGAATATTCATACATCGAGGCGGTGCAGAGCGGAGGACAGCGAGCATTGGGGTGCAGAGCGGAGGACAGCGGGGCGGTACGGAGCGGTGCGGAGCGGGGCGGTGCGTGACTCGCGTGCAGTGTGTCTGTAAAAATGCGCGATTCCAAAAGCATGCTCCACTCCGCTCTGCTCCGCTCACTGACCACTCACCGCTCTTCATCGCTCCTCTCCGCTCAGCTGCGCTCCTCTCCGCCCAGCTCCGCTTCAGTGGAAACACTGACCACTTTTCACCGCTCTTCTCCGCTCCTCTCCGCCCAGCTCCGCGTCAGTGGAAACGCGGCCAAAGTCCAGGGCACGCGCCGGTTGCCGCTGCGTAGGGTGATGTCTCGAAGATCTAACAGGTTAGGCTTTCACATGCTTCATGCATAAAACCATTACACAACCGAAGTGATTCAGAAGTATTTCGCAAATTACATAAAAAATACAATGTTATAATATAACCTAACTTTTACTATAATTCAGATAACTTGGTTTCTGGGTAGCCAAAATTCACCAAATTTTTAGTGAAGCCTTGTTATTATATCCTCTTACAAATAAGGCTACTTTGATTCAGTTAACACCTGGGCCCAGGAACCTATGGAGCCATTCCCTTCTCCTTTTACCAGTAATGTTTGTATGTATGAATCATAAATTCCCAACACTGTAATTAACATCACGTTACCATTATTCATAGAAATTACATTAATTTAACGCATAATTAGATAAGCAAACACTGAATGAACACTAATTAACTAACAATTATAATTTGCGCGGTCAATGATAATTATCTATTTGTTCATCATGATACATTGCTTCGTACGTGTGTATAAAAATAACGTTGTTATTTATAATCACATATAAAGCGCACAAGATATATTAATATTTCGGGTACGTTTAGATACAGAGTTTATCACCGATCAGCATCTCCTGAGCCTTTTTCCCAAATATGTAGAGGTTGACTTCCAGTCTAACCGGATGCAGCTGTGTAGGTACCAATGATATCCATGAGACCAAAAAAATCATTGAACCCATGAGCCTAGCTTATGAGTTTTTATCAGTACCTAATAGCAGTTCAATTTAAATTAAAACCTTTGAATTCTCAAAAATGAATTTAAAACACTCAATCCTTATAATATTTCTAGCAGAATCAAAACAACAAGTTACTCAAAGACAGTATCACCACTTAAATTCACCTGCCACGCTAACAATTAAATAAATAAATATTGTGCGAACAATAATAATTACGCTAAGCCTAGAGTATTATCTTTCAGGATATCTTTCGGGGCCCAAAACTGACAGAAAAAGGTAATCAGACCTCCGGCTTTGAGCGTAAGCGGAGCATTAAGGAAAAATATTGTTTCCGCGAAGTCTTTATCGATTACGACTTTCCGTTTAGGGCTTTTGTGCGAATGAGAGCGATTAGCGAGTGTGTGGAGATAATTAGGGTTAATATGGGTGTCGGTATAAAGCAGGCGTATTGTGCTAAAACGTGTTAATTCACACATCTTTAAAAAAAACATAGAAACATGTTAAAAGTATCATGTACTTTGTAGTTTTTGGAAAGCCGAGACTAAATGACAGACATCTATTTTTTTTAATCTTGTCTCCAGATGTGCCTAGTCAAAATATCTCTCAGATAGGTATATAAAATATATCATCCCAATTAATTTTAAACCAACCAGACGAAGTTCCTGAAAAATGTTACACATTACTTGTGCAAGAAATAAATCAATCGCTTGTGTCATCCACGCTATCAATAGGACAACAGCCTTCGCAGCTTCGGAAGAAAGCAATAATAGTAAACCCATTGAAGATAATGATAGCGCCCACAAAACTGTAAGAAAATGTATCGTAGCTTTGATAACCACACAATTCCTCTTAGCTCATGTCAGCGTGATTTAAACGGTAATAGATGCTGATGTGATGAAATTTGAGACAAGTTGCCCATCTGTTGAGTATTTAACAGTTTGGGCACGATATCAAGGTCCTCATAAATGTAATCTCATCATATATTTTAAAGAAAAGGATGCTAAACAGTCTGGTGTAAGTCTGCCAGTTACAAAGTGAAAGTCAAAGGGTATAGAACAAATAAATATAGTTTCCGCCAGAGGTTTCACTCGTGCCCTGTAGGAGTCAAAAGGAAAAAAAATATCTTGTATAAAAGCCATCTTCAAATTTTTCAAATCGATCTTTTAGTTCTCGAGATGAGCGCATTCAAGAAAGTAACAAAAAGTACAAACAATATATGATAATTATTAGTCAAAGTTGCATGCTGAGTAGATGAGTAGAAAACTAGCATAATTTCCAAAGACAGAGTGAAACGATTGCTTCTCAATACTTCACAATACAAAAAATCTATAATAATAAATAAATGCTCGTCAGTAGTGAAGTGGCGTGCACTTGAGATCAAAGTTGGCGACCACTTCATTGTGTGAAGCGAAATATCTTAAACGAACCGACGGATGCGTGGCTTGATTGCTTGGACCTCAGGGGTGCAAGACACTCACTTTGGGGGCTCTTTGATAAAATCTTAAAATATTGGGAACGTAGTAGTACATACTGCATCTAGTTTTGATGTTTGTGCGTTGTAAAGTAAAATTGAAAAAAAGTTAATTTGAAAGATATGCCAGATGATAGATATCTTACAATGAGTGTAACAGACTCCATTTGATAATTTCATCATCCTTATTATATTTTTGCAAACTTAATTTTATAAGGTAAAGATACTGTATTAAATTACCGAAATTCTAGTAATCTACATGAAACTACCATTTAAAAACAAACTTATAGCCAAAACTTTCAAACACCAAATTCATTATGCATCCTGAAAAGCCTCCTCTTACAACAAAAAAGAAATTCTTACAATTTCAGAGGCGTTCCCGAAATATTATAAAACACAATATGAAAGCACATAAAATTCCATATTTGACCAGCCCTGGAGTCCGTGGCTAAGTTGCGCATTCAACGCCTTTGTTGAAATTCCTTTTCAGCCACTGAAAGAACCTTTATCTGGCATCTTCTGAAATTTCTGCACGCGACACAGTTTCAGCGAAGCTTTGTTGATAGCTCCCGTGTGATTGTGGCCCTTAATTATATATTGTTTCGCGGTTATTTGTGAGAGAAGCCTTAATTGTGTGGCCATTGGAGGTTGTTATGATTGGTCTGTGTTATTGTGGGAAAATATTGGGGGTTGGAAAGGCCTTGACATTTTTTAGAAAGTTCTTAACGTTATTTCACAGTTGGTCTTTTGGTGCAGCTTTCAATTTGTAATGAAATAAAGAAATGAAATAGGGTTCACAATACGTACTTACTTGAATATATAGAAATCATACTGATGCAACTTCAAACAAAAAACAAAAGTTTAAAATAAAACGACAGCAGAACTAAATCTCAGTAAACAATTAATAACTTTTAATTACCATAAAAGTAACTAAATAAATAAATCTAATTAGTAATTTCGTAACAATTATAATTGGCGCGTACATCCAATAAATAATTCCCTTAAAAAACACATCGACCTTCCTAATTAGAGTTAATTTAAATAAATAAGCAATAATAGGCCGCCATTTTGTGCGGCGGCCATCTTGGCGGGTCGCGTTGTGACATTCCTGAACGCGGGCCCAGTTTTATGTGCAATCCCGCCAATTTGTGATAATGTTATATTAAATTAAAACATACATATAAATATAACTGAGAATGGCCTTTGGAAATTATCTTTATTTCGTGTTAATTTAAGTGTGGTCTTAATATTTTAGCATTAATTGTAAGCGCTCTAAAATATGAATGTATTTTCTTGAACAACAAAGTTTATTATTTTCAGTTTATTCAAATTACATTTAAAGTTTATTTAGGTTTGACTTGATATTTAGACTTAGCTCGGTATGTATATTAAGTTAAATAAATACTTATTAAAAAATAAATATTAAATGAGTTAATTTAAAACAATGCCTTTCATGTGTTTAATTTGTTTTTAAAGAATTATTACAACGATTTTGCTTTTAAGGCACATTAGAAAAAACTTGAGGCGTAAAAAAAATGTTTATATAGACATTTTAGTTTTATTTTATCTTGATGTCAATAAACAAAATTTTCAAAATATGCATAGAATTACAACGTTAACAATATGCAAAAAAGAGTGATTAATTATCTTTGTCAAACATCATCCTGTAACAATACTTCTTTGTAACCTAGTGAATGGGACTAAGGTGACATTGTGTATCTAGAACCTTAAAATGTTCCTTAAGTGACTTAGGCATTATGTAACCTGCGATATGTCACCCAGTAACTCAAGCCTTTGTCCCTTTAAGATCACTTGGGTTGGGCTCGGGAATAGGGTTAATAATATCTACACATTATTTGGTGGCAGCTAGACAAAGCAAGCTATTTTTAGCAAAATATTTGGGCAAGAATTAAAATTAGATCTAAAGAGGAATCAAAACAACGTTATCTAAAAATAAGTAAAGCCAGGTAAGCTCCCCAAAAATATGACTTGAAAACCCTTAATTATCCTTTAGCACCCACGCCGATATATTTTTAGAAAATATCGACAATTATGCCCAAAAAACAAAACAAACGACATATAAGTTCGTGAAAAGTTGACCCTCGTCACACGTGCTGCTGTCACCTACATAATGCTTCGCGTAATCGAATTAATTACGGCAAATAAAGCCGGACATTCACGACGCGACGCGAGACATGCGACACGACCGAGAGTTACATTATTCATCACGCATTGTGCTATTGACAATTACTTGTATAGGCCCTACCTATTCAGCCTGTATCGGTTTTCAATGCCTGTGAATGGGAACGTGTTCGGGGTTTTGTCTAGTTCAGTAGGCTTGTGTGTGTTTTTTACCGTATCGTTTTGGTAACTAATGACTGTATTATTGAAATGTTTGTTTTTATTGAGCTGATACCCCAAGGGTTTCACGTATGAATTATTAACTATTTGATAAACAATAGTTTTGGGTTATCTACTACATCTTCATTCAATAACAATAATGACGTAAGTACGTACCCAAATGTGTTTTGTCCCTTATGTGTTTCAATGCGGATCGTCCTATCTGCTGTCAGAGTAACTGTATTGTACTGGTATAATTAATAGTCGAATGGTATTGTTTAAAGTACTGAATTAGTATTTTTCTCGAAACGAATCAGCAATTTGACTATGTTGGATTGCAAAAATTTCTTCCGCTCCCAAAAACATCGTCTCCATATTTGTAAGTGAATTTCAATGTACGAATATACTAAGTATGTTATACTAAAACACAAACTTCAGAACACATTGATTGATCGATTACAATGTTCTTCAAATAAATAAGGTAGGTACCATAAAATGTTTTTATCAGGTCAAAATAGTCGTATATTGCATGGCCTTCTTTAACAAAGGCCCTGATTTTGGGCCCCATAAATCCTTTTACTCTCAGGTAATAAAAGGTGGCAATAATTGGATTGTTCACAAACAGACTTATCTGTGAATTCGGATCTATTAGATTATACCCTTTCGACTATGAAACTGCGTATATGTGACAATAATGTAATGTAATGCACATATGTGACTTCCAAATGGAGATATTTTTACAGGTTGAATAACATTCTCTTTTAAAAGAAAACTAATATCATAATAAGCGACAGTTTGTAAAGACATACATATTGATGATGAATATATGTAGTATGTTCTACTCACAAGACTGCTGAATGTATATTGATGAAACTCATCAGTAACATAGCTTATATATCCGAATAACGTTAGGCTATTTTGCGGGACGTATTTCCCACGAAACACTTGCAAAAGCTGGTGTACCTACGATAAAACGCCTGAGATGTGTATAGGTAAAAGATAGATGGTTATAGGGTATTTTTGCACTCGTATTACAAGCAAAACCACAGCAAACATCTAGTAACCCCATACTTAATTAAAATCAACAGGTGACGTTTCCCTGTCAAGCCGGAGCTCAGTCCTGATTCAAATGACTAATGTTCATAATTAGCGATGTGACAAGTCCTTTGTTTCATTATACATTGTGCAGTTAATTGCAACGCTACATTATAAATGTTCATGAGTTATTTCACGAGTTTATTTTGTTTTGTTTGTGTCTGTTTTATTAAATAGATAAAGGGTTATTTGCTGTCTTCTGTTGTGATTTGTGACGGGTTTCGAATTCAATGGAGTTAAGTTAATTAAAACCATAGGTATTAATTAAAGGAAGGTTATCACCATATATTTTGTATCAAAAATGTAACAACACTGTAACTTTTCTATTAACATAGACTGTCTTCATGAAACACTATCCCGACACTGAAAACCGCATAAAAAATCTGCTTAGAAGTTTTTTAGCTTATAGTTAGTTAGTACTTACTTAGTTTTTTAGCGCGAACAAACAAACACACGGATACTACGAAGCACTTACATTAAGTAAGTAGTCCCAATTATTGTTTTGGCTTATATTTAATCACAGAAAATAATATAGGTACCTTAGCAACCTGAAAATATTCGTCCGAAAATCATACAATATAGAAATACCCTTTGTGTGACACAATTCCGCAGTTGGCAGGCTTTCTTTAATGAATGTCCCAAGCCTGGGAGATATCAAGATAATGTCATAAAGTATAATAAATTACTTTTCTCATACCATACGCACCTTTCTTTTACAACAAACGGCCTAGCCATTATAATTAATGCTATTTTTTCGCCGACTACGAAGAAAAAATGGTAATTTCTTACGGATTGGCAGTAAATTAGGTCCCGGGAAGACGTTGTATTAATTACGAAGCCACTTCAGTAAATTAAGACTTTTTAGTATTCCGAATTAATTGAGGAAAAGGAATATTTATTGTAGCAGTTGGGGATTACTGCTTTGCTATAGATTTATTTTATAGCTGCTGTAATTTTGATTATTGGCTGCTGAAATCTCTGTTATTTTGGCAAGTAGGTAGGAAATCGTCTTATGACTTTTCCTGATACCATGGTAACACTTTAATTACCTACTTCAAACTGATTGACTGCCGCATCTCCTGCTAAATCCAGGTGAAAACCATCATCAGGCTGCTGAACTGTTTTTGTACTTTATATTTTTTTGTGTTCGTCTTGTTCAATCAGTAATTTTATTTATAGATAGTTCAACTCAGATTTGCGCGCGGCCCTATGTGTGCGTCGGCTTGTAAATATACAACTTTCATTCGTGTGACAGTGACGTCGTCCGAGCATGACGTGTTCTTATCGCTTTTTGTTATGGGTACAGTCGTTTACGAAAATACTAGTTATTCACGGAGAAATTATTAAGGAGTCAGGTAAAGCGTTTCAAAAAATGAAACAACATTCAAAGCTTCTTATTAAATTAAATATAATTTTCTCATACGTCTTTTCAAATTGACTTTGACATTATCTAAGAAATAAATAAGGTGAAATATCTAAAAGATGAATTAAATACTTCTTACATATTTTCTAGCTCGGGGTACGCGCACAATAAATAAAAGTGTGGACTAAGAATACAAAAAGAGGTATAATCTAGTATAATAATGTAAACAAAATGTGTGGGGAATTTAAAAAAATTATATTGCTTTGCATAATGTCGACCAAAATAAGACGAAAATAATGAAACTCATAAATGAACGTTTAAGTCAAATTGATGAAGGGATGTGGGGTAATACTTGTCGACATATATAAAAGAAAAAAGAAGATTACTATAGACATTTTGACATGGAGTCAGAATTTATAATTCACCTTGGAGAGTAGCGAATCCGAAAATTCATCATTTGATTTTTCAAGTAGCGATTCATAATCATTATAAATAAATAAACATTACTGTATTGTACCCGACTGTACCTCTTGTCACGCACACAAAGTCACTGTATATGTACAAGGGTTACCCACACATAGGGCCGCGCGCACGACTGAGTTGAACTTACTATAGTAAAATTTTTATCAATCAATCAACAATCAATATTTTTATTTATTTTGATTTAAAAATAACCTGGTACCCCAGCAGGCTTAGGTCCGAAGTTATACAGTGATGAACTTTCAGGATTTTGGATATACATAATTTTGCAAAAATATTCTTTATGTAGGGTGTAGGGTTACAATTCTAAATGCATGACCAAAATTATTAATACAAGCATACCTATGGTTCATATAAGTATCAACATTTAAGATTTTGCAGTTTTTGAGAATCTGGTGCGGCGTGTAAATAGCCTCATCAGGGAAAAATAATAAAATTAAATTAATTTAGTTGGGAAGAATTTAAAAGGTAGAATGAAGAAAGAAAAGAGAAATGCGGGATGCGGGAGCGGTGATTTCAAATCTTGAAAATCGAATGCGGGAAAAACAATATGGCGGTGAAACCCAAATCGTATTTCAATTAAATCCCTGCTGATGATATTCCTTTTGACACCAATACCCACTACAACTATTTGCAGCAATAAAGCCCACGTACCTTGTGAATCCATGGACCTCACTTAGAACCAGCGAGATGTGAAGATGCCTCGTTCCAGGGCGCGTGGTCGCGGTAAGGACTGCCGGCCGGCGAGCTAAATCTAGGTTCATCCACCGATGGACTGGTTAAAACTCGTGAAATCAGCACTGCACTATAAGTCCGCAATGTCTTCTAGCAGCAGGTTCAATTATTACACGAGAATCTTCAGGAAATCACATATAGGGAAATAATGACGCGGAGCGGTGTGTATTCGACACAATGCGAATGGCGGCGGGAGAAGTACTATGTCCGTCCTTGGCGGTGGCCAGACGCAATACGCTAGCTTGATGCGAGTATCTTCTAGAACACTCGATACGAACCAATGGGCGCTGCGGTATTGTCGTTCGGATATCATCACCAGAGACTCAATTGGGTTATTATAAATATGAAAATGATCGAAATAAAGTTTTAAGTTGCGGGAAAAATAACTTATGTATTTAGTTTATTATTGAATAAATATTTGCATTGAAAAAAGAATCTTAGCAGAATCTTATAATTAAAAATACTCACAAAACAAAATAAGTAAATCTCTAAGTGAGACTTTAGGCACGCATTGTGGTATATTTAAATTAGGCCTGCGAAATTGTCATGTCAGCCGTGTGAAAGAAATATAGTGTAATTAGCGACCTCTCCTCTTGGCCGGGCAGGCTTTGTTATGGAAATTACGATCACACCTTGGAGTATGAATGAGAATATCTATTAAATTAGTTGACTGTTTTTTTAAAGATAAGTATTAGTCGTCGTATATTTTAGATACGTAGCTATGTTGTTTGTTCATGTGTGATAAGTTAGTCGAATCATATTTAATCTTCTTGAACCAAAAACCCGCATCGGAACTACTTCAAGCCTAACCTACAGTCTCGATAGACGAGCTATCTGACAACAGCAGTTACTGAGATTAGCGTATTTAAATTAACATATAAGCATATAATTATTAGTAGGTACAGAAGAAAAATTGGTGGCTCGACTATCAAAGTTTAACATTTGCCCTTGATCAACTTTACTTCCAAGATGTCCTTCCCTGCGCTATACACCCCATCCATACTCCAACTCTGAGGTAAGGAATGGGCCCTACCATTTCCTAAATAGATGAGGGTCTTAATATATATCATACAGGGTCACGGCTTAGTTTCGCAAGGGTATCGGCCACTTCCGAGGTATTATGCCACTGAAATATGTAGCCTGAATTTTAAGTATTGTTGCTGGTAATTTTCTTTGTGCTTTGTTAAGAAATTAATAAGTGAAATGAGTAAAACGTAAATCTTTAAGTCACGTATTAAATGCTGAAACCATTGCTGAATTTTGTTCAGGTTCCACAGTTCCTGTAAGCATAAATTATTGGTTTCAATATTTCACAATCGTTACAATCTTTAAAAAGAACTTCAAAAACTCAGACCAATTCCCGTTATAACTTTTTTTTTTTTTAACGGCGTCAAAAATCTTCAAATGACCCCTCCCGCTGTGGGTTAGCAGCGGTGAGGGAGTGTCAGACTCTTACTGACTAAAAACCGTCGTGTTCCGTCATAGGCCTTTTATGTACCGGGGCCGCGGTATCTCTTTCGAACAACCCGCAGCCCATTCCCGTTATAACTTGAAAAAAGCTTTGAAGTGAAAAAAATATTGGAAAAATATAATACGTTTGTCCATTCAAGAACAACATATTATTATAAAACAACGTCAAATCAAAGACATGTTAGATCAGATATCATGTTTACTAATAACACTCCTTTCAAGCTATCAACTACAATTAAACGACAAGATGGCAGATAGCATTAATTGAACTGCACAATTAATTGTGGACAATTGTTACGCTGATGTAATCAATGGAGATACGACTGATTACTGGTCGGTAATGGAGATAATGAAGATTCTTGCAGTCAAATTAAAGTGACATAATTAGATGATGAACAACGACAATATAGCCTGATCATACTCAGTGCAGTTGACATTTGCTGCCAATCAAAACAAAAAATGTTATTACCACTGAAAACTGACAGCTGTAAACTACATATAAGAATAAATTCTATCTTGCCTATTTACTGAAATAAATAAAATAACATGTGGAAACACTTACTGAAATGACTCCACATAAAAGACAGGTCAAACAGCATCTCCGTCACACTTACATATTGCTGCGATTGAAAAACTTTAAACTGAAAAAAAAATTCATTCTTATTACATACACTGTTATGAATATGTTTTCAGATGCACACAAATCATTCTAGCCCAAAAAAATACGTCTACTCCAAAACCTATCATCACACCTCAAACACCACATCAATAGCATTTCCATTCACTCCAAATTTCAACAATCCCTTGGGTCCTAGCAACATAATCCTCATTGAAAATAAACAGGGCTTGTCACAGCCCACAATCATCCCACATCAGACCTTTTGTTTCAGACGGTCTGACGACGTCTGACCGTCGATACTGGGCCTGTCATGGCGGCACGTCAACTTGACGCGGGTAGCCGTATGTCATAATTCTGTGACGTCACTATAATGAGGTTTAATAGATTTTGTCGCGATGTGGTTGGTTGTTTGTTTCTATTTTTGTGGTTTTGTTCTGAAGTACTTGAAAATAGGTATTTTTGTTTTTGGATTAGTGCTCGAACAAATTAGTTTTAACCCAAAACCAAATTATCCACCAGTATTTTATTCCACTAACAATATGTATGTGCCTATTGCTTTATTGTTACTAGCTACTTGACCGGCTCCTTCTGGTGTACAAATTATATACTAAAACTTTTCCTCATAAATAAATCTAGTTATTGATGAAAACCACATGAAAATCCTTTCAGTACTTTTTGGGTCTATCGCGAACAAACAGACAGACTCGGCGTAGGACCTTGTTTTACATTGTATAGTGAAAATACAAAAGAAAAACACGCGTAAATTCTCATCAAAAACTTCCACAATATCATTACCGCTCCATTAAAAATTGTGCTCGTCAGCTGGGCGGCAGTTACTTAACATACGTTAAAATGTACCGAGTAATTAGACGCGTGATGAAGTACTTTTCACTAAAAGAATAAGCTAACACGTTTAGGGTGAGGGTTTAGTGACAAAAATCTGCTAGTTATCCTGAAGACTAAGATGACGGAGAATCTAGAGCAATTATGCACTAGATTTCGCCCATAACTCCGTGTTCCAGAGGAACTATGTTCCACAACCAGATTAAAATATCGTCTATCGTCTATTTGTTTAGAAGATACTACTTATCTCGGCAAGCAGGAGGCAACGCAATAAATATAGTGATAGCTCGCTCATGCATTCGATCACATCATTACACACCCACACAACAAAATTTACAAGCATACACTCAAACTCGTACCCATACGAGCATGGGGTCTTCTCGTACCTTCGATTGAGGGAATTACACTGCAATGGCATCTCCAATAGGTAAAATGCTCTAATAAGGCATACATCATAGTCAGGTTATATAGCTCCTATGTTTCTCACAGACAAAGATCCTTTCAAATTAGGTCATTCCGCTACCCGCTCCCGCCCGTCCCATAGCCGCAGCGTTACTCAAAATTAGGGTGTTCTAATTGACTTACCCAAGGCACACGAAACCACGCGGTTTTACTTACGTTCCAAACAGAATTTTATGTTTAATTGGACCTACTTAACGATGATATATGTACGTATATTATGTTAAGTTACACATGACTTATGAAACGACTTTTGAAGTTGGTTAAAGTAAAATTCTGTACATTTCGCGTGCAGCAATGTCACGTAGTTTGTGACGTTACCTCCCCTGTTATTTCCACGTTTAATAAATAAATATAAGAGACAAAAAAATCTTGAAAATTCGCAATTTAAAATTCATGCCGAGAAATGCAAAAAACATGAGAAGAGAACTATAGCAAATTGAATAAAAGACAGCAAAAAAACCGAATTGACTCGTCCGCGACGCCCTGGGCGACAAAGTGAACCAATTAGTGCTTCCCCGTTATTCTGTCCGTCTGTGTGTCCATCCGTCCGTGCTACCGACAGTCAGTGCAAGTATGCAGTTTATTATGCATGCCCAGATTTAAAAAAATCTTTATAAAAGTAACAAGATTGCGGAGTAATTCAACCAAAGGGTCGAATTGCGACTATCTTCATTTTTTTCACATTTGTATTACACTGGTACGACTAGTTAAGCTCTTGTACGATCCCAAAAGTCTCCAAAAATCAAGAGAAAAGGCTAAGCAGATCAAGTTTCTTTTCCAAGATATACAGAGAGGTACATACTTAAAAAGTACATGTACTTAGACTGGCACTTTTCTGACCTGAAATCGAAGCGACATACTTGGAAAGTATCGTTGTTAAAATCTAGTCTAACAAGCTATAACTATGTATGTATATATGTATAAGCAACACAACCTGTTGAAAGGCCACCTAGTTTCCATACAATAAACTGGATAATCCTAGCCTTTGATAAGTAAAAGCATAAATACTTGAAGCGTAAACTTTGTCTTAGCTGCGAAATTTTAAATGAGCTAGCCAACAGGTGGCCGACAGGTGGTTTCAAATGCCGGCTTATAAAGGTTCTCTCTTTGTGTACTTTTATACACAGTGTGTGTTTAGCTGTGTACTTTTAGAACACACTGTGTACTTTTGTTGTTGCAAAGAAATGGAAGAACAACATGTGGGTTGGGGTGATAATAATAATATTTATGGCGCGTGGAATAACGTGTGCGGTAGATAAAATGATCCTAGTTAAGGTTATTCTGATGCAAAATCATTTACGATGCATTTATTTGTATACCTAAAGATTAATGTGTTGGCGTTAATATGACTATATTTATTTGTTACAGGTAAGCTACACTTCAAGTCTTCTCGTACGATGCAAGAAAATAGATTCGGTTAATTAATGAATACCACAATACGTGCGGTGAGTTTTTATGTATGTACAAATAGACATTTATTTTAGATTCAAAGTACGCCTCCATCGAGGTTTCAAACACGATATTTTTTACTTTTTCCATGAAATACTCAAAATATAAGTTTAAATATAAGTAAGTACCTTTTTTCTTTAAATAATAAGTAATAGATAAAAATATTGCTTAAATTGTCCTTCAAACTGGAACTGGCGTTTCTGTATTAGGCCATATTATTTTAATAAGTAAATAATTGTTAGTAACGTAGTTAGTTGGTTAAGTTCAGGAAAAACCGCGGTTCTCAAGCTAGTATATTTAATACAGTACACGATATTTATGTTCGGAGTATGCTGTGGGCCTCGGAGTGAACACAGCGCAATTTCCTGCCGCTTTGTGTGAGCCCAGGAAACCGCTCCGTTTCACTCTAGCTCTGTTCCAGTGTAGGCCTTTAATAGAAAAACTTATGCCTTAAATAGGGTTTGTTTAAAGCTATGTTATGATATGTTCTTTTATTTTAGTTTTTTTAAGATGAAAATATATAATTAGGTAAATATTTATTTATTGCGTTGCTAACGCAACACGGGGTTTACGTCAAGTTTCACTGGTTACTGCTGGAGTCTGTAATAGGCTATCAGAAACTTATCTGACAGATAAAGTATAACTTTAGTTTTTACGGATACCAATATCTGTCAGAAATTATAAGCAGCTTTTATCTGACAGATAGCTTTAACTATCAGGTAACTAACTGACACTTTATCCTTACCAGTGTAACCAGGCCTTACCTATAGTCATTTAATCCTGAGCTAAGTCTGACCCTCGCAATATTTTCCAACGAAATCCGACCAACAACCTTTCTCAATATTCTATACTAGAAATATGACATTACTTGTACGGGGCTAATGTCAACATTCTATCCTTAGTGAGCAAATGAAAAGATAGTCATGATATTGAAAACAGCCATGGTAAAACTAGGCGTCATCATCATTGAAAAACAAAAAACCTACCGAGCCTCACATTTGAGTGTAAAACGCCTATTAAGTTAGGGTCCGAAGTATTTTTAGTCGGTCGAGCGAGCCAATAAATTGGATTCACAGATATGACTGACGGCTGGTGACAACAGCTACTCGCTACTGGACGCCCGACAGAATCAGTGTCCAACTTTTTGTTTAACACCGATTTATTAGCGTTTGATTGTTAATAGCAGCGTTTTACCTGAAATAAAACGCATATTAAATACTTACCTTATTTGAAGCTTACTAGTTTGAGATAGGCACCTACGTGTTTTCCGCTTTTATCTCCGTCCTTTTCTACCCCATATCTTGCATCTCTCTCGCACATCGACCAGTTTCACTCCCCACCAGGCAGGAGGCGACGAGTGTTCTCGGCGGCCACAGTTCGTCATTGAGTCGAAAACACCAGGCAGAAATTAAAATGTAAGCTTCAAATAAGGTAAGTATTTAATATGCGTTTTATTTCAGGTAAAACGCTGCTATTAAATTCTTGACCGTTATTTGAAGCTTACTAGTTTGAGACGTGTTTGTTATCGCCTGGTGGAAGTGGACGCCAATGTGAGCAAAAGCACAATGAAATTGTGTATGTAAATAGGTACTTAGGTACACGAGTAATCACATGTAAGTATGTGTATTGCGTCCTGGAATACTAATGTAATAAAAGTTAGGTACTGGTACTGGTACTCAGCTACATCCTGTTAGACTGGAAGCCGACCCCAACATAGTTGGGAAAGGGGCTCGGAGGATGAGTAATAAAAATTAAAAGAGAGATGCAAGAACAAAAGCAAAATTGATTTCATTTTCTAATAGTAATTAACAAAAATATTGCGATACTTCTTAATAACAATAGTAACAAAAATATAGACATTAATCAGCTGGATTAATTAAATAATCGAGATAACTTGCTACTTCTATTTAGTGGGTATCTTTCTCTTCTGTAAAAATGGGCAAATGTATTGCCTGATCGCCAATTACCCTTGGCTAATATATCGTCCAAAGGTATATTGTCAACACATATTTTGACGCTACCGCCGAGTGGAAGCTTCTTGGGGTTGTAGTTATTCCTGCCTCTTTTAACAATGTCTTAATCCACCCGCAATCATCGTTCGGGTGCCTGCCTTTGGTTGGCCTCTAACGGATATAAATAAATTTAAGGAATTAGCCGATGTCCGTCTATCTTCTAACAAGGCTTTAGTCTTTCTGACCCAATACACTGGACTTAGATTTATATTTTCCTGATTATCCATCAAACAACAACCCGACTGCCTATGACTAGAACTGTCGGTCTTAGAGCCAAAGACTGGCCATAAGATTAAATTATCTTTGTTGTTTTTGAAATGTTCTGGGTCTATTGCAAGCAAGGAAAGATCATGGACTCGCCTTTCCGAAACAAGCTAGCAAAAGAAAGAGCAGCAGTGTGCCTGGAAGTTGCAAAAGGATTATTCTTGTCTACGTTTACTGCACTTAAGTAGGTTACCAATTGGTCAATATTCCAGATGCACGGCTTCCCGGGGAACAGGTTTGCTCAGCGCTATTGATTTTAAAATGTGTCCGACTAGAACGTGTGAACCTAGCTCTCCAGTGGTTTCTGCATTGCATAGTGTAGCTATAACTGACTTGTGTAATAAAATAGTATTGTATGCTAGTTTATTTACTATGTGTAAGTCCGCAAAAAAAATTGGGTAAGTATAGGTCTAAATAGGGATTCAAGGATTCATAGGATCCAATTTCATACTTTTCGCCCCAATTTAACCATCGACTCCAAGCTGATTGATAAGTCTTGCGTGTGGATTGAAGAAGACTTCAGTCGGAGAGACTCCTTGTCCCTCCCCCCCCCTCCCCATCTCCTTGACCTTGGTAGGGGGTATCCCCGTTGCTGTGTCTATAGGTTTCTTGCCCGAGGTTCATCAGTGTGCAGGGTACTGCTAATGATCGGGACTTCAAATCTGCTCGCCAAAATACCTGGTGCCACCGAAGGAACTACTATGAGATTAACTCCCGTTCCTGAATTGAGATGACTGAGGACCTACGGTATAAGGTAAGGTGGCGGTAATACCCATGCTAGCGGGTAAGTCCAAACTTGAGAAAAAGGGCATCGTGGAACCCCGCTTTCGGGTCCTTCAGATCTAGGGGCACGTAGTACACAACTATGTATCCCTGGGCTCGCTTCGAGGCAAATAGGTCCACTGCTGATACAAGATGCCCCTCCGGTGGAGGTTTGTGTCGGGAGAGATGGTCTGCATGACTGTTGAATAGGGCTGGTATATGATTCACGACGTGATAGATTTGATACAGCTTGAGATAACTGAATACTTTGTACGTCAAGTTCGGTAGGCTCCTTGATCGGGTGCCACCTTGATTTCTTAGATATGACACTACAGTTCCATTTTTGCATTGAAAAATGGCTGTTGATCTCCTTAGCAACTCGCCGTGATTATCCAGTTAATACTGCAAGCATCTCTTTCAGATCGCAGTGAAAGCCTTTTTCTCTCTTGTTCCATGAACCCATTACGGGCGTTCCGTTCAGTTGTGCCCCCATCCTACATCGGAGGCGTCCGTGGTTATAAGGTGACAGGGAAGTGGCGTATGAATATCCAACATACACAACATACACATAGCCATCCAGGTTTGGTGGCAGCTGACCAGCCACCACTTTAGATCTGCTAAGGCATCTGCTGGTAGGTTCAACATTGCTATACTCCATTCACCGAGCCGTGAGCCCACAATGTAACCAAAGAATGACACTTTTCAAAATGGTGGGTATAACCCGACCGATGAAAAAAAAACGTCACACTTTTATGTAAAATGTTCTTAGTATCTGTGGTCTTCAATTAAGTAGGGTTCTATGTATGACAGTCAAGACTTCTAGGTTCCTTTTACATGTAAACGATTTACTACATATTTAATTAAAATTAAGAAAACAATTTACGGCATTTATTATATTTGATTTCAAATAAGTTTGAAAAGATTGCATAAGTTCCACAGACATCGTTCTAAAATATAATTTCTAATGTTGTCAGTATATTACTTTCGTAGTTATTTTTATAAAATATGATCATTACTTCAATCGTGACTTATAAGAACCCTTTTTATGGTTTGTTCACCGTTTGGCTCACGGTTCCATGAATAGGGTAGGTATAGATTGCTGTTCAACACTGCATTGAGGAAAATGAGGAGAGCCCGGTAATGCAGTCTGCCGTATGGGACAACAAAAACTTGCGAAGTTTAAAAGTCCTCTCAAGCTATGCAGGTCTTCTAAGTTTGTCGTGCTGTTTGTCACGTAGTGCGTTTTGTCATTATCTTGTTGATAATGCTTGCGATTTATTCACTTGCCATCCAAAACGTGGTGCAAATGATCCCAAAGTAGGCGAATATATCTTGGTGAGCCACCAGAAAATCGAGATACACAATTATAAGTAACCCTTGAGTTTTCAAAGTTTGAGCCACCCAATTGGCCACTGTGGCGAAGGTCTTGGGTGCCGTGCTTAAGCCAAATGGTAGGCACGTAATCTGAAGCAGTCTTCTTCTGTATACTAGTCGAAGAACATGTCTGTGACCTTCGGCTAACGGAAGGTAGAAGTAAGCCTGGGCGAGATCCACTTGCACAGCCTTTCGTCTTTCTGAAGAAACTCTAGCACCCGAAAAAACATTGATTAAACTGAAGGGTTCCGTAATTATGAACTTGTTGAGAACCTTGAGATTGAGTATTGGACGGTTCTTTCCGTCGCCTTTCGGGCACAAAAAACATATTGGAAAGAAAGCTGGCAGAATTTGCAGCTATCAATAGAACTTTTTGTTTTATCATTTGGGATATGACGACATCCATCTCTTTGGACTCTCTGGTCAAATCTGGCATTATCTATCAAAGGTGGCTTTTGGCCAATGGTATCCGATACCCAGTTATTATTTTTGACAAGAAAGGCGGAGCTCCCATTTCTTTCCATTGGTCTTGATATAATGTTAGGCAACCCGCCTCGAAAGTCATAACTTACGTGCCTTGTTGGACGCATCAAAGTCCGCCTGCGGTCCTGGACGTTTTGTTTCGTCTGTTGGACTTGGTTCCTATTGTAATTTACTCGTGATGTCCCAAGGGAGCCTTTAGAGTTTTGCGTCACACGCCATTCAGCGTGAGTGTGATTACCATTTCCCTTCGAGGGAAGGTTATAATGGCGACTCTTCGAAAGTCGATCCAAATAGCCACCCTGCGAGGGTAGATTGCAATGATGGTACGACCCGCAACATGCATGATTGGTACCCTGCGAGGGTCCGTGATAATGAGCCGACCCCTGCGGGGGGTGGCTAGTATACTTACTGGTCCCGGCTTTGTAATGATGCTGCGACTCGCAAAATGCAAGATCGGTACCCTGCGCGGGTCCGTGATAATGAAACGACCCCTGTGGGGGGTGGCTAGTATACTTACTGGTCCCCACTTTGTAATGATGCTGCGTCTCGCAACATGCAAGATTGGTACCCTGCGCGGGTCCGTGAAAATGAGCCAACCCCTGCGGGGGGTGGCTAACATACTTACTGGCAGTCCTAGGCGGAGCGTACCAAGTCTTTCAAGGCCGAAAAGCATCACACGCCGAGATAATGAGCCGACCCCTACGGGGGTGGCTAACAGACTTACTGGCAGTCCGAGGGGAGCGTACCAAGTCTTTCAAGGCCGAAAAGCATCACACGCCGAGATAATGAGCCGACCCCTACGGGGGGTGGCTAACAGACTTACTGGCAGTCCGAAGGGAGCGTACCAAGTCTTTCAAGGCCGAAAACCATCACACGCCGTGATAATGAGCCGACCCCCATGGGGGGTGGCTAACAGACTTACTGGTAGTCCGAGGGGCGTACCAAGTCTTTCAAGGCCGAAAAGCTTTCTTGACACCATCAGCCCTCTTCAAGTGCGGTAGTGATCAGTCCGAACTAAGGAGATGCTGGTTGGACCGCACCTCACACCATTCTTTTTTGTCAAACCGTTGAAACGCCTTGCAGGATTGAACTAGGGCCACAGGTGCCTTAGGAACTTCGGGCTTGCTTTCTTTTCCATAGTCACGTGCACGGGCTGTGGTAGCTTTATTATTTACCGCATCTGTATTTGCTTTATAAGTCACTCATTCTGAAAACAAATTACTGAAAAAAAAAAAGTACACGGAAGAAACTCGTGACAAAAAAGGGGTAGATGTACAAAATATTAACACTTGATTTCGCAAAATCGAATATCGAACGGTAAAACCGTTAACAAATTGTATAAAATATTATAAACTCACCTGTGTTCTGCGAGAGCACTGAGTTTATTTTTCAACGAAATACTACAGCGGTTGGTTAGACCAACCTTCTCGGGCGGAAAACAAGACGCCAATGACGAACTGTGGCCGCCGAGAACACTCGTCGCCTCCTGCCTGGTGGGGAGTGAAACTGGTCGATGTGCGAGAGAGATGCAAGATATGGGGTAGAAAAGGACGGAGATAAAAGCGGAAAACACGTAGGTGCCTATCTCAAACTAGTAAGCTTCAAATAACGGTCAAGAATTTAATATTGAGTTTTTTTTTCTGAATATTTTTCATTTGTTTTATGCGAAGATTTTCATATAGTACTATAATCACCTTTAATATTGATAAATCATATATTAAATTAACATCATACATAAACTTAACAAAACCAACACTACTAATAATTTATTTAATTCTACAATTTCAGAAATCTATCTAATCTATACCTCTGGTACGCGTATCCGAGAAAGTGTTCGAAAATAAAATATTATGTGGGTACTTCACAAAAATGTTTTATCACTAAAACCCGTATTGGCAGTTACAAACGCAGAAGGAAAGAATATCTATTTGATTGATTACGAAGTGCGGTGGATTAAATTAATGTGGTAAATTTTTACTTGTATTTAAATGTTATTACTGGATGTTTAATGTAAAATGGAACAACAATGAAACCGTCTGTTGAGGTGAGTAATTTTTAAGTTTCTTTTATCTTTAAGTACATGATGTTGGCGATGAGTGTTTAAGATGAAAATGAATATAACCATTTTCGACTCTCAGTTAAAATAATACACTGTTGTAAAAGTAACTGCGAATAATGTGATGCTTATGTTATCCATGTATGTTTAGTTTTTTGCGATTAATTCCTCCAGCCAAGTTCGCAACAGTAAGAAACATTCATGTTGTAAATAATAAATGTTGTCAGTTAGTGTAAGAAATACGGTCAGTTGGTCGTCTTAGGTACATTTTTAACAGGTGTTTATAAGTGCAAATATTTGTCGAAGGGTTTAAAAAAATATAATAAGATAAAAACTTAGATTAAAAGCCATCGGTAACAAAACGACACAAATAAATAGCCATCAGTTTCCAATACTTACACCATTTTACGTTGTAAAATGAAAAATACTCGTTCAAAGTTAATCTTAATTGCATCTGTATAGCCGCTCACTGGAGCGATCCCGTGGGAACAATCCCATCCGGGACCGGGATCCGGGATCGATGGACATCACTGTTTAGTTATTAATCTACTCCATCCTGATGGGAGGTACGCTTTGCTATGAAAAATATATTAAGGAAATGTTTTAGTGTAGGAAACCTAAACGTGAATGAATGTTTGATGGAAAATGGTTCAGTTTTTTATGAGAGATAACTGATTGAGCTAATTCTTTTTTTGACACAAAATAGTTTTTTGCTATAGTACATACATATATGTATATATGTATAGTGTATTTTGCCAAAATTAACCATTTGTAATAATTTAGTCAATTAGGGTTTCGTTATAAGGTCAAAATGAAGATAAAACTTGTACCCATACGCAACGGTTCCTTGATATAAATATTGACCTCGTACTGTCAATGTCAATGGCCTAAATCCTAGAATGCTGATTACTATTTAATACATGGGTTTCCCACTACATAACAAAACAATACAACCTTAGATTCTATCCTTAGATCTTACATCACACTTACACGAATACACTACTAATACAAGCTCAAATACAACATACATACATCAAAATTCAACATCCAGCATATTGTATTTAACCCTCTACGCACTATACGAGTGAGGACACATATTCCCAATATGATTACCTGGCTGATCCCCGTCGGGACACTTCGGGACACATCGTGACACCTCGTGACACGACGTGTCAAAATATTAGGGGCTTATGTGTAGGCTGTGGCAGCAAATATGAAGGTATTAGGAGTATGTCGCTTACGTTATTTAGGTTAGGTATGTTGTAATTTTGATGTGTGGAAGTAGTTAAGGTGTATAAGTGTTAAATGGGGTACGTAATTTTCAGCGTTTACCTATGGATATGAAAATATTTTTCATAAGGGTGAAGTGAAATTAAAGATAATTTATTATTTTCTACCTATCATATTAGTATTTTTACTGGAAAAGGTTAACCAAAAATATACCTATGTTAATTGATTTCAATCGCATTTTTATTATGATATGATTCTGGTGTTAACACAGACACTTCCATAATTGAAAAATAATTAATTAAAAAACATCATTAATTTCACCTAACGAATCAACAACAACTTAACACTCAAACCAACAAAAACTAATCAACTGCTACAAAGCAAACACAATCAAAATCCAACCTACACCCCACAAATTAGGGTCTAAATTAGATCACGATTTCCTAGCACATACGTCCTTCCATCAACCGTAGCCTTGGTTACACATTTGGCTGGTAATACGGTTGGGGAGAACACGCTTTCGCTTTTTGCTAAGCCTGTACCGAGTTCAGAGTTATGTGCGCGAATGTACTCGGACTTCGAATGTCCTTAGTTGGATCCAAGTTAGGGCGAGCCTTGTGATCGCGAATTGTGTTAGGAGTCAGGGAGACTGTTTTTCGGTTGTGTTTTCGATATTTTGAAGTTTGCTTTGGTTTGGATTTTTGGTCTAGTGTGTTCAATGATGAATCTGCGCTAAGTTATGGATAAATCCACAGAAGTCGCACCATGATAAAATAAATAGTAGGTGTATTCTTTGCTGTTTAAAATATATACTTAGTTAAACTTCGACTCATTACTTTTCTTATTTGTACTAAGAACTAAAACCAGCAAACAAGTTAACAATCTTAATAACTGAACCCATTAGGCCTACTGTCAGAATGCTAGCCCCATAAATCAATAGACTATCAAGCACAATCCTAACCCATCAACAACTGAAGATCATAAGATCATAATAGCAATCAGTACGCAGATCTAGTATCAGCTGATGATGGCATTACTAGCGAGCTGGCAATCGGTAACGTCAGAATCGCTGTCACTTCTCACCGATACATAGAGTTGCTAATTAATTGATACCAGATACCATTAGTTTGCTACCAATTAAATTTTGAACCTCATCTTTTCCGCGGATAAAAATATATTTAAAAAATGAGCCTTGCGAAATTTTGCGATTATCAATTCTGGGTGAAAAAAAAACTCAATACTTTTGCGCCGTTTCTTCACACTGGCATAAGTGACAGCTTTCTTGATAACAGGATGGCTTTAAATGCTGAATATCTTCATAACCACGGGGTAGCAACTGGTAGCAACTAGTGGAGCAATTAGGTAGTAACTCTCTCTATATGTATTTCGAGGGGATCGGTAAGGAGTGACAGCGATTCTGACGGTAGCTGGCAATCGGGTCAACAAGCCAATTAGAACCGCAAACACATGCAGACGATGCAGCTCCTAATTACCACAGCGGTAAGGAAATAGTTACCGCAGCTGATGGGAATTTGTCGATACGGGAATGGGAAGTGGGAAGAGGGAAGTGATTTTGAAAGTTTTAGGGTGTTGTTTACACAAACATTTTGGATTTCACTTTCTGTTAGGTAGGTAAACTAGACAGTGATAAAGCTCTTATTGTACATTTTATATAGTTTTTTTTTTTTGTAAAAACTGTACAACTATTTTAAATACCAATTGAAATTAATTCTTGGAAATATACAACTTGTTACAATTAATTTTATTGAACTATTTCACAATTCGCGTGTAGCCGAATACACTCAATGTTTGTAGTGTTTTAAAACAAATTGTTTTTCAATTTAATTATGAGTGTTTAATAAATAAATAAAAATATCATACTTTTTACAAATAATTCATTGATGAAAATTTCAGGTACGTTGTATAGTGTGTCAACTAGTTTTCTGCTGCGCTGATTGTCGCCGACGTCACGAGAAAGTAACCCACGGTCTCACGTACGACTGCCCCATCTGTCGAGGATTTCAGTTCCTTTGCAAACCAGAACAACTCAATCTAGACTTCATCAGACACCTAACTAAAGAACACACCCCCTTACATTGTAACAAGTGCAACAAAGTCTTCTATAAAATGGAAGATTTCATAAACATAGATAAATGTACAAGCATCTCTGAATTAGTTGGCAAAGAAGCTGAAGCAAGCAATACCCAACTGAAAGAAGTAGATGAAAAGTTTGATTCCCTTTATGAAAAAGTTAGCAAATATGGTGAGAACTATGAAGGTATTATTTCTGTTAATAAGAACAGTAAAACTGCTGTTATAACTCCGATTGTTAGAAAGAAATATATAGTTGATTACGAGTCTAGCGACAGCGAAGATGAAGGCATTAAATTGGAAGATAATATGACGCCTCATCCAAAATTAGTTCCAAAAACTCCTAGATCGAAAAGGCAAAGGGCTGCTACACCTCATACAAAAAAGCTGTTGTCTTTGATGAGGCAGAGAGTTGTTGAAGAGTATGAGGAAACAATAGGGGATGACTTTGATGGGCCATCAGTTACTAAGACTACACCAGTGAGAATCGAGAGTAATATAGGTGAGTCCAACATTAACTTCTTTTCAAATTGAAAATGTGATTGAAACCGGTTTATAAACCTGCAACAGTTTTTTATCATCATCTTTAATATGTGCTTAAATTAAACATTCATCAATTTCAGACCCTCAAAAAGAGATGACAACCCCGACCTCCCACTTGCCTCACCTGATCAAGCTAGCTCAGATTGTAACTACAAGCACCCCCACCCATCCCGCTGGTAACGGCTGGCCCTTGTTCGCTGACCAGGGAGCTGACTCTCCACTCTCAGAGATTGAGACCACTGAGAGTGCTGCTCAGAGTATGAACATTGAGGTACGTGTCATATATATATTTTTTATAAAATATGAGTGCAATAATATAGTGCCTACTTGCAAGGTTCGTCAATAAAAGTCAGTCCATCTCAATTATTAGCACTTAAATATGGCATATAAGATGTAGGTCATACTAAAAAGAATATCTTTGGACTTGGGGTAGTCCAAGGGCAACATAATTGTATATGAGTGTTTTATTTTGCAGAAAGATAAATTCATCTTATGCAATATGCAAGAACAGTAAAGTTCAGTAGGCACCTATTGAACTTTTTACAGAGTAAACTGATTTCTACAAAACTGTGTAAACATTAATTTTCAATAACTTATTTTACAGCCTTCGAAATCAGATCTGGATGCACCAAAACTGAAAAGTATAATAGTGACTGGCAGCAAAATTCGTATCGCTAGTCAGGACAGCACGGAGAAACATGTCACCTTCCAGGACTCGAACGAGGGATCCATGAAAACTAAGAAGGTCAAGTTTGCTGATGATACCGTGTTTGAGCAGGTTAAAGCTAAGAGAGGTAAGAATGAATTTTTATCTTGTTTTTTAGTCCAAAACTAATAGCCAAAATATTCTGAAAATAATTTAATCCACCTACTTAGTCTCGTTGAAGAGGTATTTTACAGCCATATCTGTACATCTTTCGAAAAGCCAGACTCATAACATTCAGACAATTTGTTAAAGTTAAATGAGTTTATGTAAAATATCATTACTATGTATTTTAATGTCTGAAATTATTAAAGCTATTCTAAGTTTTAATGTTCAGCTGATATAACATAAAACTTCGCATATTCCCAAAAGCCACCTAAATTGGCCAAGTTTTGAATTTTCTCTGTTGAACAACCAAGACGAATGTTTCTTTTGTATTTTCTTTTTCAGTGTTGAGAAAGCCAAAGCGAATGCTAACGCCCGGCCCACAAAGGCCAAAATTCTGCCAAAACCCTCGCTTCCAAGCTTTAATCAACCGTTTTGAAAATCAGGGCATGATTATGGCAAGAACTCCGAAAACAAGAGAAAAAACTGCTGACAATCAGGAAAATACTCCGTCAGTCGGAGAACCTTCAACCATGCACGCTCGAGCCATAAACTTTAAAGAAGACAGTCCCCAAATCGAATTAGAGTACTCAAAAGAATCGAATGAATTATTCAGAACGTGTATTGCTACTCCAGAAGTAGGCAGAAACGCGATATCAGCATTTACAACGAACATAGCTGGGACGTTGCAGAACTGTATCTCATCTGTTTTAACGAACACGGAAGAAGAAACAGAAATTCAGTTTAAGTTTGTGATAACGAAGAAGAAAGTTAGTGTCAAGAGGCTTGTGGAGGAATGTCAGGTTACGGCAGATGAGAAATCGACTGAAATCGATAAGAATCTGGAATCGATTAAAGAAAACATCTGGTCGAGCGTGGCGAGAGCTGTGAAAAATGTGTTCTTTGGTGAGCAGAGCGGTAATTTCGGTGAGTACGTTTATTGGTTTCCTTTCTATTAATGGGGTCTTTTAGTTGTTTATTTTTGTGGCTACGGTCTCCAGTTTCCCTGCTCGCTGTAACTTTTGTGAGCGCGTGTTATGTTGTACTATGATTTGTAACGAAGACGAAACTTGCCTATACATTGCTTGAATTTCTTCTTGGAATATTATGTGATAGTTTGATAGTACAGGTAACATATACTTGTAGGTCACTACTTTATTCATAGGCGTCTAATTAAAAGTGCATGTCCATCAATTTTTAATACTTTATCCGAATAACAGTGCAAAGATATGTAGTAAACCCAAGAGTACTCCAGTATTCGCCACATCAAATTTTCCACCAATTTTCATATTGCTTGAAATTTTCCAATAATTACGTTCTAAAATCAACGTATTAACTCACCCTCGCTGCGAACGGCAAACATTGCGAGCAAATATTGACAACCTCATCATGTTTTGCGATCAAAACTTCTTAACTCAAGCCTTTATTGGAAAATAGACCTTATTTCATGGGTAATAAAACTCATTTGAAAAAGGTGGGAGTTTTAATGGCTTGATGCGGTGCTGAAGAATTTCGGGACAATATCGGGTTAAGTTAGCTTTAGGGGTAAATGTGTGTCATTTTAATAATGTGGTTTTAAGTTTTTTACGATGCAATTAATAATTTTGTTACATACTTAGGTAGGTAGATTGTCTGTTGTCTAATTTGAACGTATAAGAATGTAGTCCTAAAATGATTAACTTATGTACACTGTAATCAGTGAAGCAGGTTGAATTCTGACTAACTTACAAAATTACTATCGAATATGTTCTAGAAGACATTTAAATTCTGATGATCTTGTAATTGACACAAGTGTTAACTCTCGCATGTTTATTCTTCTTCATCGTTATTGTACCAGTCAATTAACGATACAAGACGATTTTCTTTCTATCCTAAACAACATCAGTCACAAAACTGTTTGTTGATCTGTCCGTTTGTATTTTCTGTCTTTAACAACAATATTGCGCTCATTTCCTTTATTAGTATCCGGAAATAAACTTCCTTGGAAGTAACAAGCCATTGTGAGACAAGCAACAATAAAGAATTGTTCACCATTTTACTGCTGAAATTCCTCGACTTTTTGCATTTTATTCGGATAAGCCTGTCTTTTTGTAAATAAAATGTCGAGCAATCAAAATTGTTCTTCTACACTTAACTCTGTTCGAATTCTTAGGAGTTTTAATATTGTTGGAATAAAACAAAATGAGTTTTATTTCTATATGTTTATTAGGTTGAGAATCAAATGGTAACATGACGATATGTAAAATTTCGTTCACTTTAGAAACACAAATGTTATTACTTTGAAATAAAAAGATAAAATTGAAAAGAGTTGCCATTTCTTTTAAGGATTTTACTAACATGATCAAATGTGAATAGTGGGAGTCATGAAATAATATCGGAATATTATCATAATCGATATGATGTGGTGTCTCGTGTTGCTAATTGAAGCATGTAAACCAAACATGGTGTTGGTTTAGCTACACGAGTAGACACTACATACACAGTTACATACATCGCAGAACTTGCATGAGTAATCTGCAGGTATTCACGGTCAATTCGATAGGAAACGATTATATTCATAGTTTTCTAGTTGAAATTATAGTTTATCTATTTAAATTATTTTGGTGATTCTTTTCGTCATAGCTATATGATACTAAACTAATGCAAATTTAGACTAAGGTTTTTTTGAATTGCAATGAGTAAGTGTAACGTAGTACAGTTAAATTGAAAAAGTTTATTTTTCCCTTTTTTAATCAACTTCAACGAAAACAGGTTTTCGACTCGGTTGTGGCTATTTTTGTCCGATATGAAGTTTCAGAACACTTTTTCGAGGATGCCAACCAGAAAGGAGATATTGCTTCATAAATAAAAGAACTTCTTGGATCGTACATCTGTCCCACTTAACTAGAATCTAGATGTACAGAATAAAATCCATGTTCAAGCAATATCGTTCCATCTGTTTCGGATACAGAAATGCTGAAAAATGTTCCTTCCAACCAAACTTTTATTACCACCTTCCAACGACTGGATATCGTCCAAAAACTTTATAGGAACGTCACAAAGATATTTCTGGGGCGCAAAAAAATGCCGGATGGAATTCAAATCGTAAATTTTGCAACGGCGGGTAATTCCGTTCCGTGTCAAGTGGCAGGCAATATTGCATTTTTCTATTCATGAGAAGCTCGCTTCAATCATACTGGGAGACGGTGGTCTATCATTTTTTTTCTTGCGTTCTTAAAATCTTTTTTTCTTTCAAATTTATTACTTTCCGCTCTCGCACTTCGGAAATTGTTGCTTAGATTTTTTTGTTGCTCGACTTTGAGATTGATGACGACGTTTTAATCATGTAATTTTGTCACCCGTTTAAGTATTTAGATTTATTAATCGTCCTGTTACTGTTTTATTAATCTGCCAGTTTTCATTTGATTGATGTTTTATGAGACTTGCGCTATGTATAGCGCCATGAATAATTTCCTTTTCTGAGTTGAAAATGTTGGAACAATTTCAAAATCGTTTAAGCAGTACCGTTTTACTTCATGTAATGCTCAATAATTAATTATATGAAACATATGTAAATAAAATGCCTCAAAATTCGGGTGCCATGAAGCACGACACTTTCATGAAACTATCGAGCATTAGGTATATGAAGTGACCTAACAATATGACTATGACATTGTATACTATAGTTTAGCTTTAAATATTAATTTAAAACTACCTCTCTTTCAGCCACAACAACGCCTCACCGCTCCTTCTCCTTCAACTCCTCTTCATCATCAGGAAAGCGCAAGTGCGACGAGCTCTCCGATACAGAGAGTCCAGTGAACCACAAGAGGCACAAGTACGAAGGCAGGATCAGAGGTCGACCTCCTCTGAGGAGGAGCAAGACCTGTGTGGCGAGCCTTAGAAGCACCATGTCAGCTGAACAGAATTCACTCATCGGAGAACTGAGCATGAACCCGGATGAAAATATGAATTTGAGTTTCTGATTTTTAGGGTTGCTGAAGGTACCCGTTTTAAATATTTGTGAGTTTGAAGGATTTTTAAGATTTTGAATTATGATTTTGAAGTAACGAATGAAATAATGATTCGTAAGGTAAAAGGGTTTTAAATTTAGGTAAGTATTTAATCCATTAAATTAATTTTATTAGGCAATTATGTATGTATGTATGTAAGTTATAATATTTGGTGAGCTAATCATTTTATTAATCGAGAGGTATGATTAAAAATAGCCTTTTTTATAAAATTGGTTTTAATTTCTTTACTACATTAGCCCGTATTTATTGACTTTATTAACAGAGTATCCATTTACTTCTAGAATTATTGATCAGAATTGGTAAAATCAGCATTTAATCCATCACCCATGTAAAGCTGGCACACAAATGACCCAACAAGTCATTGCACATATTACAAGGAAACAAATCACCAACACATGTAAGCAAGAAGCAAGATAACTTAATAACCCGTGCAATAACGCCGCGGGTACGAATGACCGCACTATTCGGATACGTAATATCCGCAACCCTTCGCTGCCGGACGTGAGCCGAATTCGGCCGGCAGAACAGCCCTAATGCTATCGTTTAGGCCGAATCAATCAGCGGGTTGGTTTCTGCTCGATAAAGTTCGTAGTTGGTTATGATTTCAATTGTTCGTTGTAGGGTTAAATGGATTGATATGGATATCTATAGTTGTTGTAGTTTTGGATTGATTGATTTTGGAAGTTTGGCTATAGTGTCATATTCCTCTGTGTGAGTATGAGCGGTGTAAACTATGAAGGATGACATTTAAACGATTTCGATATTACATCATTGATTCGTTAAATGTTTTTAAAATTGTCTTTTTGTTCTTTTTGTTAATTAGATTGATCTTTTGTCTATATGAACTTATTGTTATGTTGTTATAAAGTTTTGTCTCCAATCACTTTTAGGAATATCACAATCAAAAAATAAATTAATACTCTTCAATTAGAATAACGATGTACTTAGGTATAAGCATCGTACATTATGTCACTGAATAATCTATTTTTCGTATGCTTGTTCGTATGGAATGCTTTTGTAATAAAACAGCTGATTCTATAAAGATTAAATATGAGCAGAAAACGAATGCTTATTTTTATCTTTTGTATAGGAATTGAACCCTAGGCTTATATATTTTATCAGGTAGTTAATTATCGGTCCTACACTCCATAATAATGTATATCCATAAAAGTATGCACACCCATCACTTTCCCTTTAACAAAGGGAGACTTAAAAATATATATCGTTCACATGAAAAGATACTAAAAATTCGTAGCCTGTCCTGCACGAAGATTTACGTAGAGGGCCCAACTTCGATCATATTACGCGATAAACTTTATTTCGCAAAATGTCACAGATACGCGTATACATTGGTTAGGATTGGTTCAGGGCTTTCAGTTTCAGATATCCAATATCCGACAAATACATTCTTAGTATTGCTAGCTTGCTTACTAAATGAAAACTGGAAATTTATAAAAAGCTTAAAAACCACTCCTGAAATATGTTAAAAACACCTTTTTTTTGTTATTGACCATAATATTAAAAAAAATACAGCCAGAAAAACTTTTTTTTCTAAAACTCACTGTAGCAATCCCGGTGTTTTCAAACTCCCCAAAACCATTGAGCTGGAACGTAATAATATCATCAAGGCCACAAATAAATATCGAATGAATAGACTTCCCATACACGATCATTCGGTCATGTTAGTTGGAAATTGGATAGTGTTTATTTATTATTACTACAGCATAATCTGTGGCTGACCCACCACATATTATGTATTCCGCTTAACCCTACGATGCGGAACACAACAATTTTCCACCCTTGACAAATATGCAACCCTTCAGTATCCGAATAACCGCAAGCATAACCGAAGCTCGGCAAATATCCGCGCGGTGGCAGCCCTAGCCGCGATATTCCGATCACGCCTCACCACGTGACTGTATTATTTCAAATTCAAAGGGTAAAAAGCGGAGGCCGTATTAAAAAGGATAGCCCCTTGTAACAGAGCCTTGGCGGAGAGCGATTCTACTTCACCACGATTGGCTGTCACAGTGGGAACACTTCAACAAACTTTTATATGCCACCTTCTTGACTTCCACTCCGTTGATGATAAAGTTCAAATCCGCTTGCAGAAAGTTGGTAAGAAGTTTGCGCGCCCGCTCTGGGAATAACGGCAGTTGAATATGAAAAAATCTTAAGTGATATAGCACTGCGGTTGGGATTTCGAAGTTAGTAGCTCTTGCCATTTTAAAGGTTGAATAAAAGTTGTGTTTTGTATTCAAAGTTTGTCCTAGACTCGGTCGCGTCTGGCAGGAATAAAGAATTAAGAATTTGACTATATTTCTTGTTGTGTTATTCTTTGTACTTACAAAATATTGTTGTTATGACTATGTACGCCGACTTTTATGGCCATGTTTTGTAGAAATGTATCTTTGCATAAGAAAATTACATCTCGTACTCCAATTTCGCAAATAGTTCACCATTAAGCAAAATCCTGAGTAATAATGACATTATCTTTAAAACTCATAAAAACAACGACAAATTATCAACTTTCTAACTGCAAAATGAAGACACCCTGGAACAACCCAATAGGCTAGTTTCCTAAAAAATAATAATTAGTCCGTCTTGTAGATTGTCCAAAATTAAGCGATACGTATTTTTTCTTTTTTAAATTGGATCAGAACTTGTTAAGATATAGCGTGTTAAAGTTGAGTGTGACGTCACAAGTTGCTACAATTTTCAGGACACTGTGACGTAAAAGGCCCCCACTCCTAATTTTTGAAGCGTATTATCTTTGTCATTTTATGTTTAATTAAAAAAAGAAAAAATACGTATCCAATATTTTTTGATTATCTAAAAAGCGGACTAAATATTATTTCATTATTTCGACCCTGGAAACTACCCTATTCACGTTGACCAAAAAATATCCCCTACCTACGCACACCGATAAATTACACTCTTGTAATTCTGTGCGAAACTGACCTTAATCCGGGGCTAACAACATAAGCAATAGCACACACAATCAATCAGCCATAATCCTGGAACAGTCGGCGACAAACACATCTACCCCATCGTGCCCCAGAACGCCCTGAAGATACTGATTTTTGGTCAAGCTAGGGATGCCCGGATGTTTAGGAGAAAAATTTGAATTAGGAAATTCTCGAGGGCTTGGTTTTAAAAGTGGTAGAATATGATGAGGTCCAAAGATTGAAGAAAAGGCTAAAATCCAAACGTTTTGATTGCTAAGACATCAAATCTGCCTTTTGCGACCCCATGAGGGTACCAAAGAACGCCTACTAAGCCTTAGTTGGTACGTCACATCTATCGGTTAACCCGAATAATTTATGACCTATGCAAAAACGACCCACAAATCATCAGCAAATAAAATTCAATAACTTTTCCCGTAAAGCCCACAACATATGCAAAAATACAACAACAATACATAAAGGACTACCCTTAAAGTTACCGTTTAACTCCAACTATAGGTCGAGTTACGAGAAGAAGGATCGGGGTCAACTCATCTCGACCTCTAACTGCGAACAGTTAACCGCACGGTGTCCCAGACGATGTACCTATAGGTACAAAGCTTTGTACATGTATGTACATTAATGTACGTACGCGTCCCATCCTAAGTAAACGCGGACTGGACCCAATAAATACATGATAGCGAGTTGGACTCGTGTTCGACATGTTTTTCAAGTCTTTGTATGGTTTTAGGAATTTTAGGGGGGTGTTTGGACAATCGTTTTGTGGTAACTGTTAGGTTTTAAACTCAATAGTTAAGGTTAGTATTTAATTTTGATTAACAATATAAATCTGTTGTCTTGTTTAAAATAAGAAATTAAAAAAAGAAAGGAGAATGAAGAAAATTATTTCTTTCAACATCTATTTACATCAAGTGAATATTTAATGAAAATTAATAAAAGTTTTACAAAATAACGTTGATTATTTCAGGTAGATAAACTCTTTCAGTTTTATATCTTACCAAAGAAAAAGCATACCTATATAAATAAAGGTTTATATTATGGATAAAAAATGCCCCGTCAGACATATCCGTACATAAACGGATTTCGTTCTTACGCAAGCCAGTCCTGCTAACCCAAACGTACTGATAAACGTCCGATTATGCCGCAACCGAGTGTCTATGTGCCGATACTTTTGTGCCAGATCCCTTTTGTTTTGATATATTTTTCCTCAAAGCCTGTTTATGGGACATAAAGAGAGAGTGAGTGAGTTTAGCTGGCTCGTTTTTTATGGCATTAGTGTATGTAAGCGGTTTGTTATCGGCGTTTGTGTTGTGTCTATTTTTGGCTACCTTATCTATATCTGTACTAATATTAAGAAGAGGAAAAAACAATAGTTTTGTTAGGTTGTTTGTTTGTAACGAATAAACTTACTAGGAAAGCTCGTACCGGGATAAAATATAGCCTATATTTTATCCCGGTACGAGCAGTAGTTCCCACGGGACGTAGGTGAAACCGCGGGAAAACGGCTAGTTATGTATAAATTTATTAGAAATTGTCGTAACAGCTTTATCTCACTAAGCAGATATAAGTGGTAGTTTTAATCGATATCATTTGTATCCACAATTTGGCAAAGTAACTTAGGTTCTTGAGAGATGAAATTACAAACTTTTGCTAAGGCTCTGAACTAGTTTCATAGTTACAGTTACTTTTCGCTAATCATCTCTCTAGTTACTTCATGGAATTCAGATTTCTACTGAAATCAGTAATTTGTGTAGGATTATTTATTTGTTAGTTACTTACTTATGTATTTCTTAGTACTGTGGCACTATATAAATGATAAAGGTACGTACCTGTACACTTTTTACATATAAATATGTGTATGTATATTATACAATCATATAGGTTCGTCATTAAAGACACTTTTAGTTATTATGTTGTATAATATAAACGACCTTGGAACAACAGTTTCAGGACTTTGCTACGCCTAACCCTTTTAAAACAATAATTACATGCATAAAATCACAAACTTGACCCCAGATCAAATAACCCCATACCACATAAATAATCTGCAATCTATCCTAAACATCTATATAGCACAGAAGTTTGTCTGAGTGTATCACGTACAGATAACATAGAAGATAACCAGACACTAAATATAGTCCGAGAGTTCGGCACAACTTGGGTCTTGTAATAGATAGGTTAGACTGGCGTCTTGCTGGGTATTCGGTATCCTTGACTATAGGTAACTTTGGAAAATAGCCTTTATTGACAAAAGGGTTAAACACTAAAAATGTTTAATTAGTATAGTAGATCCTGAGGTTAGCTTGCTCAAACATACAAATAAACACTTTAGCTTTATCATATCTGCAGCACTAATATTAAATTTGAAGAATGTATATGCTTTTTACCAGGGCGCGTGAGTAATTCTCACGGGAACCGACTAAAACCGCTGGCTGAAGCTCCAGAATCCAGTTTCTGTGTACCACGTAAACCCTGGCTTTGCAAATTCCAGGATTTTGAACAGTGTGTCAATTTTGACTACCAACAGTTCTTGCCGTCCCAAGAGTATGAATGCGGCTATCAACAAATACACAAAATATCACATATAAACGGCCGGATTCCAAGAAATTTTGACCTACAGGCAAACTTTTGCAAATCTAAAAAACGGTTTTCAAATCTCCTTCTTATCACATCCTTACACATTTCCTTTTTAATCGATATCCCATCAAGCATGTCTTATTCCATATTAAGTTACCTTCAATCAACAGCCTCAAAGACTCCATTCATATCAAAAACAATAGATTTCCCTTCATTATTAATAGGCTTATCATAAGAGGAAACAGATGGCACGTCGAGTAATCCTTGGCCCAGCCGTGCCCTCACGAAAACACATTATGTAGCCTAGTGTCATTTATTACGAAAGGAGGTCACATACCTACTCTGCAGGCTTGATATTAGACGCCGAGTCACACTGGATGGAGGTCTGTACTTTATACTAGGTTTGTACAGCGGTTTGTCCCACTCGTGACTTTAAATTATAGCGTTCGCGTTCACAGCAGCGGATTTTTTCTAGATGTTTTTACGATTTACCAAAAAACGTATCGCGTGGTTCCAGGTGTATAACTTTTACAGACATTTGTCACATCGCGACACCGCCCGTAGTATGAAACGACCGGTGTCGCGCGGAAAAACCAAGTAACATTTCAACTATAAATTTGAAGACAGAAATGCTTCTCACCATAGTCATCCGTATGTATGTATCCTACATGCGACAGGGGGTCAACCTGCCCGAATCTTTTAAATACCAATCAAACATTAATTTTCTGCTATTGTGATAAGGTTGTAAATAGATTGATGGACAGATTAAAGTAGGTTGATGTGCTATCGTCTGTAATGACCACAAATCTTAGTCTCTGAGCCTATGAATCGTACTAACATAGTTTCGACGCTCTTAGATATTGTAGTATTGTACTAGGCGTGCAGTAGATTATAGGAGTTTTGAAGAAAACATCGGTCCTGCCCCGTCCGTGTATGATGTGCAGCCGGGGACGCACGTGCCAGATGGCGATTATTAAATATTTACACTGCACGATTGCTTTTCGACCATATTGTTTACTTTCATATTGAATTGACAGCTGCGTAATCCCATGTTATTGAAATTATTATTTTTTGTTTTAATATTTCTTTTTGATTACATTTTTTTATACTATTCTGGGTTTAGAGAGATGTTTGGAGCTATCTCTGTTACCAAAATTTATTTTTAGAATTAGTTTTCAGATGTTGGAAGTAAGTGGATTCCTTTCAGATTCATTATTAGATCTTAAATATATGTACGTATTTAACTGAAATAAATGTGTAACATTGTAAAATAAAAGATCATAAGATGATGAGAGATTATAATCATGTACGTACTACTAATTAGGTAAAACCTAATACTGAACACATAGATAGACCATGATGGTATACAAAATGTTTGTTCTTTTATCCTAAGCCCCATTATAACAAAACAGCATTGTACCTATTTTTCTACAGATATCTACTTACTATTTTTTGTAAGTATAAAACAAATATTTAAAGAATAGTCATCTAGAGAAACCAGTCGCATCGTCCCCTTATCGTGAGCACTAAAGAGCCCGCACCTTGGAGAGGACAAACTAATAAAACGAGGGACAAGACAGAGGTCGGAGGACATCGGACGCTAGTTGTGAGGATACAGGAAGTGAGATCACGTCACGATAACCAGACTTTGTAGCTCTGGAATTATATGTTTTAAATGGTTGTTTTGTTTCAATAAATACCCCTTTATAAGTACAAATATAATAGCAAAGCAGAGGAAGTGTACAAAATCTGTCTAAACTTAACGTGTGTTTTATTTATCCTTCTTAAGACAGTTGACTTCTGGCCAGTTTCATGACAATTTTCCGACAAAGGAAAAATCGCTTATTTGCTGCATTATTCAATTAAGGCTTCCAAAAGAGTTGCATGTATATTCATACTGTTTTTACTCCTTTGGGTAACATTAAAACTTAATTACCAAAAAATCTTATTACAAGCGCCTGTAATAAAATAATATCACCCACACACGCACACACATGTAAGTTTTCCAATTTGCCGTACCCCGCAACTTGATCACACGGATCAAGCTCGCATCAATAGCATGAATATTCATGCGCAGGCATCGAACTGTGTACCCGCTGTAAGCTACGTCAATATGTGACCACAAAACTGTTGCTGTGGGGGTTTTTGGAAAATTTTATGGTGTAGAATATAAGGAAATTGATTTTAAATAAATAAGAATAATGATTTTGGAATGTATTTCATGGTATGTATGTAAAGATGAAGCTTGTTTGACCATCATCATCTGCCTAGCCTTTTCCCAACTATTTTGGAGTCGCAACTGGATATAGCTGAGAAAAAAAAACGACTGACCATGATAACGATTAAAATGTTTATTTAATCCGCAAGCCATCCTTCGTATTTTACCTTAATGTAGATCTACTTATGTGGCAAAAATTCAATCAACGAATGGAGAAATTACAGAAATAGAATTTTAATCCTTTCGACATAATTATTGGGTACTTTTAACCAGACGATACGTGAAAAATAGCTACTTCAATACGCCCCTAAAAATGCGGATGTAACTGGCAACTAACGACATACAGAAACCGGAAATTCAGCACAATAGGAACACGTTTGCATCGGATCGCAATTGGAATAGCCACATAATCGGTTGTCAGTCAGAGAGCGCACTTGACACGCATCGCGTCGCTCGCATAAATCTCTCTCATGACAGATGGTCACATTTGTTACATGAGAGCTTGGACAATTGAACCAACTGGAACTGATATACGCAAACATATATGTAAAAATCTGTCAAGTAACGTGAGGCAGGAAAAATCGCTCAATAGCCCGTACGACCCTCAAGACAGTGTAGCTCAGACTTAGTACGATAGCGCGGACACACGACAAAATTTACAAACGCAAACCTAAAATTGACGTCTGCCATACGAATAGGTATGAGCTGCTGTCTCGTGTCTTTGGTATTTGGGAGGTATGCTAATGTCGTCTCCGGTTGGTTAAATGCTCTAAGGAATCATGCTGAAGGGATACATCCGATGCTGTGAACACGTTTGTTTTAATCTAAATTAAATATCACGCTCGAGGCGTTTATTTCTCAATTTGAGCCGTGATAAGGGGGTTTGTCGTAGGTTAAAATCTGGTTTCCCTGAAGGGATTAACTGTCTTTGGATTTGTTTATTTTTTATGGCGGTTGTAATAACTTTCTTAATTTTCTTTGCATACATAACCTATATTGACAATAACAAGAACAACAACAACCAAAGTTTTAAAATGTTTTTGGGCAATCGTCAAATGACCCCGACCGCTGTTGGTTAGCCGCGTGAGGTAGTCTTACCGACTAAAACCCATCATGTTTCTTCTTAAACACTTTATGTACTGCTAAGTTGACTTAAGCTTAACTAACAATGATTTCAAGTGTCAATTAATTTTATTTAGACCATTATGCACCCTTTAGAAAATGACAACTTTACTAAAACCGCATCTGGTCAATCTATAGTTACTGGTAAAAATCCTAAAGTCTAAAGTCCGTTGTATTTTCTTGTTGCAGGTTAACGGGTCGTGGGGTCTGCCGGCGTTCGTGTGCGACGTATACATCGCGATGGACGTCACCTCGTCCACCTCTAGCATATTCAACCTCGTCGCCATATCTGTTGATAGGTGAGAACTTTTGCAAAATTACACAACCAGCTAGCTTCAATTCTCTTCGATTTTACCGTAAAAGCAGAGTGTGTGCTTGAAGAAAACTAGGAGGTTTTTAGGATAGTGACCTCTATATATTGTGGTGCATCACATTTAAAGAAAAACTATAAAATTTGTAAACTTAGATGTAGCAGTAATAAATAAAAGGCGCAAAAAACAAAACACTTAAAACATGGCAAAAAATGTAGTCTGATATTTTGTTTCCTACCTCTACTCTGTTGTGAACGATTTAGCCGGGTACTTGAAAGGGTAACGACATTTTCCTAACAAAAGTACCTAGTATTTAATTTCACAAGAAAACAACTTCTGTAGCTAGATCGTATAAACCATGAATCAACTTCAGCTAAAATAGTGACAGTCTAAACCAAATTCGGAAGCCATTACATCAATATAACTGTAATAAACTTGAATAAGATCTTTTTATCCACCAGGTACATAGCAGTAACACAGCCAATAAAATATGCAAAACACAAGAACAACAGACGCGTCTGGTTCACCATAGTCCTCGTCTGGCTGATCTCCGCAGCCATCGGAGCGCCCATAGTCCTGGGCCTCAACGACACGCCTGATAGGAACTTCGACGAGTGCCTCTTCAACAGCCAGAACTACGTCATCTATTCGTCTTTAGGGTCCTTCTATATCCCCTGCATCATGATGATGTTCCTTTATTATAATATTTTTAAGGTTAGTATTGGGAAATTCATCACTTTATTATTTTTATTTCATTTATTATACTAAAGCTATTTTTGTATTATAACTGAAACATGTACAGATAATCAGATCCCCAATTTGAAAGTCAGCTACAGATTTTGATCTTCATTCTTGACACACAATTGTAATTTGGAGTCATCATAACTGCTACAGACATCTTGTTATCCCCATTACACAGTCATACATATTATTTCCTGACGTGATGTAAATGATCTTATCTTGAGAACACGCTTTCTGGTAAATTGACAGCAAATATTTTCAGTACCATCCCATAATACTCTCGTTCCATCCAACATTATACATCCAGTCAAATCCAATACCACTGAATGGACTAACCCAATAAGTACCATCGGCAAAAGTTTTAAATATCCCATCGTTAGTCTAGCAGTGTACTATCCCGCACATGTTGTACTCGTTTTGGCACAACCCCTGTTTTGTTGTCCATGTACAACATACCCCCCCCCTCCCCTCCTAACTGGTCCACGATACTGTTGCGTCGTATTTTTGCAAGCTGGCAAACTTTGTAGGTCAAACTCGTAACACGTGCTAGATTTTACGTCTGAACTCCCCGAAACAGGTAGACGTTTATTTTATTTGCTACATTTTAGACTTGGTTAAAGTTTTAAAATTTCCTAAAAATGGCCAGGAATTTTGGGGGTGGTTTATTTATTTTAAGTTCATTTTGGAAAACACGTGTTTTTGTTTTAACTATGCAGTTCACTCGCACACACTATTGTGGAGAGTAGCATCGATTATGTCCTGCAACATTAGAGAAAGGAAATTGCTTGTCAATCTTCTTACCCACCAATTCCAACTTCATCACAGCACTCTTGTTTTTAAATAAGACTGTAACTTATTGTTGTCTATGTAGGCGTTAAGAAACCGAGCAAAAAAGCAAAGAGCTGCCAAAAAACCTCCCGTCTCTGGTGACCCCAACACGGGTGCCACCACAGCCGTGGTGATAGAAAATGTGGCGCAGACCAGAAGACTGGCGGAGACTGCGCTGCATGATGACAGACCTACCAACACTGGGTCTGGCAGTAATGAGGATGATCATGAAGACAGGTGAGATAAAGCAACTAATAAAAATATAGAATTTAAGTGAGAAACCAAAGTTGTTGAAGTAGAAAGACGTAAATAATAGTCGCATACACTTAATATAATTATCGAAATTCCGTCATCTATCAAATTCATCTTAAGAATGTTGATGTTTCACTAAATATATATTTGACAGAGTTAAAGTCATCATCATCTAAGGAGTGTGTATCTAAATGGCCCGTTATCTCAATTCACGTTCATGAGCTTGGCATAATATGTTTTTCCCTTCCATAATCATCTTCATCATCCGTTACATGACGTCTATTATAAATATTAGGGTGTACCTCATTTACCAACAATCGGACTAGGCATTTCATAAGCATCGAATATAGACTAGGAGTTGATAGTATTACGTGAACCTATTTGTATTCTCTTTAGCAATATTTAATTAATTAAAAGAAGTGAGCACGATGAAGTAGTAAATAGAAAATAAGTATAAGATACTGAAGCTACTCCACACTCTAGTGCCAAATTGCTAGCTCGGGATAGAGAGTAAAATATAATTATTTTCTTAAGTCTAGCAATAACGCGCTCCCCACGTGTGAGGGTGACACGAGCTACATTCTTATTAAAACCACGAGGCTCTAATTATAAATGGATTCTGCGATGCTTCAGTTTTATAAGCAGGTTAATATTATATTGGTTGTTAATAAGGGAAAATTGTGAAGCATTTTTACTTCAGTATACCTTATTGTCTATGAATACATTAATGGCTGTTTTAATCACACGATCTAAACTTTTCCACCAATTTCACAAAAGTCTTTCCGTAAAGTAGGCACTTCAGATTATTAAGTAACAACACACAAAAGCGATCTATTTTTAGAAAACATTGAATACAATTGTTCTTGGAATGTGACTGTGTAAAAGTTAGCACCATATTCAATTAAGTAATGAATTTATTGCAGAAGTTGAATTCCAATTTTTGACTACATAATTTTTTTCATGTCCAAATGAAGATACCTCCAATAAAACAATTCACATATTAGTTTTCGTTAATCGCTTATAACAAAATGTTTATATTTCTGTATAGTTTCGACAAGAGGTCAGCAGATCTGGAGGCGGACGCGGATGATTGTCACGTCATACCCAACGACAAGTCCACTGAGTTCATGCTGGCTACCGTCGCCGAGGAATCAGCCAAGTAAGATGACACTAATTATAATTAATCGAATTGAACCTAGCAGAAATTAGAGATATCGATTTATGGGTGGGTGATCTATGTATGACATGACGTCATGTTAGGAGAAAAATATGATGACGATCAATACTCGAGGTAACATGTGGGTTGGCTATTGGTTCTTATATAGCTTTGAATTTAAACTATCTTTGCCATAAAGTACACAATGGAAAAAATATTGATGCAAACCATCAGTAACTGTAAATTCACTTTTCGTATCAGTTAAGTTCATTTACTGTAACTTAACTGAGCTTCTTTCCCCAGCACTCCAAAAAGAAACATCAAATCCCAGCCAATCCCGGACCCAAACGGGAACAACGACTCCGGGTACGCACCCTCAAACCTGGAAGACACGATCAGAGAACACGTGTCTCCTCCTGGGTCACCAGGGTTGAAAGACGCCACGGTGCTGAAGAACATGGCCTGTGATGGCTCCAAGTGGAAGAAAAATGGGAAGACTTCTAAGTTATCTGTAGATTCCAGGTGAGGACTGCTGTCAGTGTATTTTGAACCCTCTGAAAAATAGTCATAAAGTTCATCTTCGATTTAAAAATTAGACTTGAAGTTCCTTCAATCTCTTGCATTCCATAGTAACCACACTAGATACTGTGCACCTCACAATGGATGAAATCTATTAGTTTCACACATTCCAAACATTCAATTATTATGAATTTTTTTATTTAAATTATTAAATTATTTAAATTGAATTCAATTGAGGCTGATTTCTATAGATATTTTGCAGCAACCAATGCAATTGACAGATAAAACTAGTTGTAACAGCTAAGTACTTGTAGTCGCAGTCTATGCTGTAGTTTTGTTTCGCACCTCTGCAACTTTTACTTGCTTTACTCGACAGTTTTTGTTCTACGTTTTTTTTCTATTTATCCGGGACAACTGGCGTTTTTCTGTTGTTTTTCCTTGTAGAACAAAATAGACAGGAAAATCCTTAAACTTTTACCTAAACTAGAATACTTTTCTTGAAGTGTACGATAGAAACAAACGTTTCAGCAAATTGAAACGCGTACTAAGTAATCTTCCTCGTATTTCTACTTCGTGTTATCCTGTCTTGTTTTTTAAGAAAAAAGTACGTTGGAAATACCATAAAATAATCCAAATTCATAAAATTTTGTATAGCGTATTCTTATTTTAGTTAAGTTTGCGTTAAACCTTTGTTTTTGGATCAGTTACATAGCTACATTTGTTCTAGCTTACTTACTACTTAATTAATATTTGTCATTCTTCTTCTAGAAACGTATCCTTAGCCCTGAGATCAGACGACGAGGTCACGGCCAGTCAGTTCGACCTCCGAGACGGGTCCAGTTCCAAGAAGGAAAGGAAAGCCAGTGCAGCGACTGCCCGCTTCACAATATACAAGGCTAATAAAGCCAGCAAGAAGAAACGAGAGAAATCTTCTGCTAAGAAAGAAAGAAAGGCCACTAAGACCTTGGCGATAGTTTTAGGTAAGTTAAATGAAGATGAAATGGCTAACTGACGATCAACAAATGAGAATCCTAAAAATAGGGCAGCTAATAATATGAAAACATGAATCGTCTAGGCTTCGTTTTAAATTGAGAAGACTCTTTGGGACCAACAGTTGTGTTGTAGCAGAAATATCTGAAATTACCTACCTTTATGTATAGAACTATTATTTCCCAAATCAGTTAAAGTACCTTTAATGTAAAATGGTTGACGATGTTCCTTCCTTCCAGGTGTATTCCTCTTCTGCTGGGCACCATTCTTCACCTGCTCAGTCCTCGGCGCCATCTGCGACAAGTTTGGCCTCCCCTACTCTCCTGGGGTGACCGTGTTCATCCTGACCACGTGGCTGGGCTACATCAACTCGTTCCTCAACCCCGTCATCTACACCATCTTCAACCCTGAGTTCAGGAAGGCCTTCAGGAAGATACTCCATTGTGGCACCTAGCCCGTCGACTATTTGGTCGTCTTCACTCAGTAGATCTCGTTTTGTTGCGAAGATTTTTGTGTACGTATTATTGTGTTTGAAAGTTGATGTTGTATAGAGGAGCCCAGTTTTGAGTGGTAGAAGCTGCAAGCTAAAGATTCATTGAAAAACTGGGCTAGTAATGAGAAATGGTGAAACATTGATACGGAGAATAATAAGAGACAAATGCAGGCAGATAAACTCGTCAAAATAATTGACTAAACGCCTGTTGGTTGAGACGCTTGGAGATACAAGAATCCCAAGGATGCTTCAGTTTGCTCCGGCTTGTGCCAAATGAAACGAACTTTTCTAATAATATGTATAAAGAAATCTACAAACAAAATGTACGTTCTCCTCATTATTATTCCTGAGAGATCTACTGGACGACCAAATTGTACAAAGTACAAACAATGTTTTAACTCAAAGTGATAAACCAATAAATTGAACGTTTCGTGTTAGACGTAGCAACATAGCATATCAAATGTATTTAAATTGTAATTTATAAAATTATAACTTATTGTAAAAATGTATCGGTAATGTATAGCTTGCTTATAGCTCACGATATTCTAGTCATCAGTATTATATGCCAAAGATATTAGAAGCGATATTAATAAGCTTTAGTTATTTTTAAGGTTGTGATTATTTTAATTTTCAATTTATAGTTAATCGTTTTTTCTTCTGACTGTACCATACTGTAAATGTACAATCGACAAGAAAAGTTTTAGATTAAATTAAAATAATAATAAAGACACCATGTATCTATAACACAGTGAAGACAAATTAGTGAAATAATTATGGAACCCAAAGACAATCTAGCTCATTTTTCTTATAAATAAGTGGTAAAGTATTAGTATCTCTAAGTAACTTGATTATTTTTGAGTGGTTAATTGCTGGACACATTGTTTTGCTAACAAATTATAGTCTTTATGCAAAATTTTAAATAGTTTTAAGGTTTTATTTAGATTTTTTTATACAAATCGTTAAAATACTACAAAACAAGATTCTTAAATTATGCCACTCAAAATAAAAATTGTAAATAAGTAAAAATTGCCAGCAAATCTATTATCAAAAGAGGAAAAAATATATTCCTTCATTAAAATTATTGATTTATCGTCAAAAAAACTTACACGAAAATTACTTTTGGGGGCGATTTTTACTAATTTTGAGCAACTTTTCTATTAAGTAAGTTATTTTTCTCTAGCCTTTTTCCGTCCACGCGTTTTTCCCAGTTTCTCACACTTCCTAGTTATTTAGTTTTAATTGGTAATTATAATTCATAGTTTTAGGTAATTAGCTGTACGGATGACAACGTCTATCGGACAATGCACTGCGTGATTTGACAAGGTAGTATGTAAATAACTTGCCAAATAATTTATGTGAAAATATTAGGAAGAATTATTACAAAAAAAGTCATGATTGGTCAAAAAACGTCAGTGATCCCGCTTACCCTGAATAATTGGACTATAAAAAAAACATAAATTATCAGGGTTTTTAAAAAAATATGACAATTATTTTTGCTCAATCATGATTTCTTTGCTCAAAATAAAACACATTTACCCTAATATCATATCAAAGCTGTATTGTAGATGATAACTAGCTGATTATGTTCTAGAGTAAAATGTAAATTAACAATAAAGAAATAAATCAATGTGGCAATCAAAGATCTTCCAAAAAGTATGTCAGGGCTTCAATTCTCTTAGAAACTGTATAAAAAATATTTTCACTTCATATTAATATAAAATTGTCCTCTGCTGCATATTTTTGTCTCTCGAAAATTGCTAAACGTTTTTTCTTAAAATTTTCATCAACAGTTTGTTGAGAAAAGTATTTTTTTTTAAATCACACAAAGTCGGGGAGGGTCGTTAGTTAAAAATAAAATTGTCTTTACCTAAAGTAGAATTTATTTCTTTATTGAAAGCAAAAGTAATAAGCCATTACAGTAACTTTTTGTCTTTTCTTATTTCGTTTTATTAAAATAGAATCCGATTTAGTTATTTCAATGCCTCGTAAAGTAATATGAAATTCGATTAACTTACTACAAGTTATGAAAATAGAAAAATAAAATTAGAAAGGGTTTTTATTAAAAGCAGATAGTCACTTCTCACGGTATGGATTCTTATTAATTTGTTCTGTTTTCTGTAAAAGATTTTTCAAACCAAAAAAAAAATACGTTTCTTTATTTTGATATTAATTACAAAGTTTTTAGACAGATTACTGAAGTATATTGTCAGAACTTTAAGTTTGTTAAATGAACATTCCTAGTCATAAATGCTTTACCAGATACTCTTTGAATTGTGATGTTTTTATATAACATAGATCTCAATATTACAATACAAAATAAAGTTGTTCATGCTAATCTTATTAAAAGTTTTCTTAGACTTTAGCGAAATTGTCCTCAGACTTTAAGTCTCAGAATATTGAAAACAAATAAACAACAAACTTGTACCTATGTACAAATTGATTTCTTAGTAAATAGAATCACGCGTTACAAAAGTCTAAAGTAATTTTAAGTTGCTCAAACTCTTGTCTTTCGGCTCAAGATAAATTTGTTTAAGCAATATTCATAAATAACGAAACAATAATAAACTATATGTCTGTCTATTGTAATCTATTTAGAATAAATTGTAAAATTGTACATAAAAACAACAGGGTTCCTTGTAAGAATCCGTGTATTTAATCGTTTTATCATAACGTTAATTACAAAGTTTAAATAAATAAATAAATAATTAATAATATTGTATAAGACGTTTTGTCTATAGACTATCTGTAATATATATAGAAGGATATTTATAAATAATGAAAAAATGTTATCCAAAGTCGGGCTTAATAGAACGTTTTAGTACTTGCAAAGTAGACGGTATTCTATTAAACCAATATCTTTTTCTTGCAGTTCCATTTATTATGAAGAATCTATTTCGTTGAAATGTAAATATCGCAATAAGTATTAGTAATTTAAACAATTTTAAACTTTTGTTGATCTGTTTTTAAACAAATCGAGTGTAGTCAATAACAATATGAAACATCGTAAAGATATTAAAAAGTTAAAATGCTATCAAAACAGTAATAAAAAACTTTACATATTATAGTGAGGAATAAGTTGTTTTACTGTAAAATTAAAACCAAAATGGTATTTAAAATGCGTGTAATTTTAAAATTGATAGCACTTTAAATTATTTGTAAATAAATGAGAATTAAATAAAATATAAACATTGTAAATGAAAAATAGCGAATAAAAATAAAAGAGCAATAATAAAAATAAAAGTGATTGTATGAAATGAGTATTGTTATTGACTGTACTCAGCGAGGTGTATGGGTTTCACGGGCGCCTGCGGTGTAGCGTTTTATCTTTCTACGCGAAATGTGATGATGATTTAAATATATTCTGTTTTTACATTCAATTGTTTTATTTTACACATATTATATACCCATAACCAAACAGATTTCGTTATGTAAGACTTTTCATTCTTAAGTAGAGATTAAACGTCAAACGTCTGAAGTACACCCTTGGACATAAGAAAAAAAAATGCTCTATCCCTCCAAGCGATTCATGTAGGATAGTTACACTTAACAGTTGCATTTATATGAAAGAAATGGTTCTTTCACTCTCTATTTGAATACTTTTCAACAGCAGCAATAACGTTTTGAATTTACTAAAAAATAAATAAATTCATCTGGCATTCCACCGCTTGACGTGATTGTAAATTGGTTTGAACAACGAAGCAGACAAAATGCAGAATGATACTACGTTTTTAAAACGAATCTTTGCGTATTCATATCACCACAAAAAAATAATCGAAGACATTTTTCAAAAACTTACCAGAATATAAAACACCCACTCTCTCCCTTGACACTAATAAAACAAAAGAATAGTAGATAATATATGAATCGTGACGAGCCATTTGTTGAGGCACAGAATGAGCCCCAAAGGTGCTCCAAAATCATCAATAGCCCGTAAAGTTTGAGCCCTAAGTCCCCGGACAGACATCACTCATAATTAATACGTAATCAGCAATAAGACTGATAAGTCGTGACTTGGAAATTCACGAGGTTTTAAGCTTTTTGGGATCAAGTGCTTATGACCTTTATGATATTCTGGAATTGAGGGAAGTGAGAATATTGATCGTTATAATGTTCTTTCATAATACCTATTAAATGAAAAATTACTCATGCTATGCTATTCCATGTTACCTTCTACACTTCTGAAAAAGCCGAAACGACTGCTGAAGAGTTTGTTCGATCGCTTGCACTCGCTAATTTAATGGACTTTCTGTAAGAAGTGCAGTACACTTTCCATGGGCCGCATCTGAAACCACTGGTTGTTCATGGGGCACCATATAACTTTGCCCTATATACCCGGCAATAAGGTTGTAGGAATAGGCAGATCTGTGCATACTGAATACTAAACAAAACATGGTAGGAAATATTACTTAAATTCTAAATTAATAAGATCAAAAACATTGTTACTAAGAGCAAGTCACAGAGGAATTCTAACACTAATTACCACTACACTCCTGAAAAACCGTCTATTTATAACTACTTATTAGGATATATCGATCACTACCCGGCTAGTTTATTAGCTTTTTCTTCTTCATTTGATAGCCGATAGCCTAGGCCGAAGTAATCACTTTCTGATCTATTAATCGTTAATGCGGAGATTGATCACTCTCCCTCCTAGATATAGTTTTTATATGAGTCTGGGGGTTTGAAGGTCGGTTATCTGGCAGTAAATAGATACAATTTATGTACGGTCATGACCCGATTTATGGTACTTATTGACTCGGTATTAGGTAAGTATAGGTACTGTTTAAGGGCTCGAGACAATATTGAGCGTCACGGTGAGCTTTTGGTATTATTTTGTGTACTGAAAAGACGATCATCATTTAATTTTGTAGCTTATAATAAAGAGAATAAGTAATTTGAAGCAAGCATTAACTAATTGAAAAACATGGCATTACACTAGCACCAAAATCTGCGCAAAACCTATCCTTTTACATGACGAAGTAATGCTTATTCTTCACAGGTTTTTAAGTTGCATTTCACACAGATAACAAAGCGATTCTAAAAAGACCTACCATCAGAAAAATAAGCTTAATTTCCGCGAAAAATGCATTGCTGATGAGTGGCTAACTCATTCAAGCAGATTAATAATAACCAAGAGGCACTATAATTAAAAACAATATCCCATCACAAAAATTGTAACCGCACAAATCCTACTCCTATTATTCGATTCTACGTGGCATTGTGATCCGTAAACACGTACATTGAGTGGTAATGCCGAATGTATGTGATTGCAGGTGCCGCGGAGAGCTAATACACCGCGCCATTGTCGCGCTCACAAAGCCACCGCCACCAATACACTTTTATATTTTATGATGGGTTAAGGTGTGGGAGGCAGCGAGCCAGTTTGCGGATAAAATGTGATATCAATGTCTCATTTGAGACTCGATTGGTTTTTCGTGTGAGCACATGTGCATAGCTACAGGGCTTTCGTAATTCAGGTTGTTAGACTTTCTGGCCGTAACGATTGCCAAAGATTTTCCAATGACAGCTGGAACCAAAAAATTTTACGTCTCTACCGAAACACAGAGAAACTCACCATGACAAGACGGAAACACAGACAGACCGCGATTAGCGTTGCTTAACTTTATAATGATAGATCGCGCACCTGTTAAACAGCCACGAGGTCCTCTTTTATGATGTATGTTAAGATATAAATGCAACCATATACTGATAAAAATCTGGCTCCTTAAAACGCTCCCCGCTTGTCCCTCACGCCACACCACAGCTCGGATAATGGTCGAGTTGTCTCGAATCCCGAAGTCAATTCCCGGCATATTGTCCGGGCAGAAAGGGCCGATCCGATCCCGCGGGACCGACGCTAAATGTACTTTTACACAATTTTATTAGAAAATGTCTTCAAGTGGCTCTATATAACTTTCGAGCAGTCGGATAAATGAACGTGCACTTCGGATTATAATGTTGTATGTTGCTGTGTAGCATTAGTGATCTTTTGTAAGTAAGAGATAAGGATATGCCGTCTAATACTTTATTTTGGTATAAACAATTTTATCTTTAAAACATTTAAATTAATAACCTTAGGGTATATTTACATACAATAATAAAATCACATTAATCGCAGCTATTGATTAAGATTTCCCTGCACAAAATTAATTATATGCATTCCAGTATGAATCCAAGCAGAAAATCCAAAAAAGCATCTAAAGTACCCGACCATAACTATTCGCAGTCTGCACAAAAAAACTCGTGGCATTGTCACCACGGACTCAACTTTCCACAAATTTAACTTCCCTCCACTCTCAGTGAGCATTCGAAATAAAGCGCGCTTACTCAACGAGAGATGCAATTTAAAGTACTGCACAATTCCTTTCAACTATTCTTCAATTTCCATCACTAGATTAACAATCGTATCTGCTATAACCGCATCCATTGCGCGCACAACAAGTAAACCTCTCTCAACAATTTGTAATAAACGAGCAATGAGCACTGCAACACAGACTAAAGTCGAGTTATGACTTAAATGAGCAGAAGTGCCAGTTTCACGGAACGTAGGTATAAAACGAAGGAGCCACAGAATAAACTTGGAGTTAAATCGCCCTGAGAATAAGTGGGCAAAGAATAAAATTAAGTTATAGTCGTGAATAAAATTGTTAGTTTAAGTTGGTTCGTATTAACTTGAAGAAGTACTGGGCTTATACGTTTTTCTTATTATTGCGGTACGCTGGAGTCAGACCGTTTTCTCGGGAATATTCAAAGCATTAAAACTGTATTGTGTTCTTGTTAATGCGATGCAAGTAAGCGTGGAAATAGTTTATCTTTATTTTTACCTTTTTAAGAAGAATAAATTTGAAAAAATCCAGACCAAGTTAGGATAATGTAGAGAATTACTAAATGTTTAATGTACTCCATAATATTATATAACAAGTCCTCACAGAGGCACCACATCCATAGGCAGAAAAATCAATGGTCCACAATAAACCGTCCTCTGACAATGCGCTTTCAACAAAGAGGTATGAAAGGGGCGTCTTCCCGCCTGATTTGAAGCGAAGCGAGCGAGCGAAGCGCCGTAGAATTGCGCCTTTTCTTCATCTATGCAGATAATAATCACTATACTATTGAAGCCTTTTGAAATCCAGAGCTTTTTTAAAGAGTATCCGATGTTCGAAGACTGATTTAATTTTACCTCCTTCATTTTGATTTGGTAACAATAGCTGGAAATGTTATTGTTTACTAATACTCGGTAACAATGCCTGAATTTGAAAGCCTCTTATGGTATTGTTATCTCGAAAGTTCTAGATAGACGATTCTTTTGTTCATGTTGACAACTTCTGAAATTGACAAATACGTTAGGTACATTTATTTGTTTGAATTTGATATTTCAGTGTTTTTGACGGAGCTTATTTTGGACATATCAGTGACCTCTTTGTCTCGCTTTTATTGTATATGCCAGACAAAAAAGGTTTTTCTAAAATACGTAATTTCAAACAAAGAAAATCTAATTTGCTTATAAGAAATACGGTCAGTATGTCAAAGAGCTTTCATATATTAATGGAGTTAATTACAAACAGAAATGGAATTAATATTCTTGGGACACAAAATTTAAATTGTTGCCCTTATCTTAGCATCATCTCTGTACCCGATGTTTGGGTCCATTATTATCATTATTTCTTGGAACAGAGCCAATTTATGAGTACCGCACTTTGCTAAGTATTCATTGCAAATTAGAAATTTTGAAGTAGGTTATTAGTAAAATGTATTGAGGAAAGTTATGGTAATTAAATGTTTTTGAGGGTGATAATAAGTAAGTAATACTTGTTAATTATGCAATGGTTGATTAAGAAAATTCCACATTATTTATTCTTTTTTGAACAATAACTGTCCAAGTTGGTTCATACATATATTGGGTGTATACATATCAAAAATGAAGTCGAACTAAAAACAAGAGACCCCTAGTAAAGGCATAAGAGAAAATAAACATATATTTAATCACAAATTCTAGATCGAACTTCATACAAATTGTTCCATGACCAAATTACTTTAAGCCATAAAACAAGTAACGCAGAACAGCCACTTACAGGCCAATTAAGTAATTATAAAACAAAAGAGGGAGGAACAAAAAACTTTAAAAGACGTTTACTGAGACTGAGATAGCGGGCGGGACAAGGGTAGTTAATCCATGAATGACTGAAACAGTGTATATGGTAATCGCTATATATGTAGATCTGAAGAAATCTAACAGTGCTTTGTATTTTCATAAACTTAGTAAGCTGCTTAGTTTAAAGTTATTTGGTAATCCATTGAAATGATTCGGCCAAGCATAGAGAACCAACAAAAATGTAACGTCATAAACTCCTATGTATCTGTACCTATATTTACAAATGATAAATCTGAAATCTACATCTCAACTTTAATTCAAAGCCTGATCAAACTAACAGCCGACTAAAAGTTTGCACTGACAATTGGCCAATAAACATTTTTTATCATACTTAGTGACTTATTACCATAACACCATTCACAACAGACTTCTGAATCCTGATAAAGAAATCCAAAGAAAGTCTAAAGTGAAAACAAAATGTCTTCCTCATTTGCAAGATGTCGGCCCCTCACTAAACGTAACAAGGCAAGCAATTAAGATATTATTGGGGGAACCTTTTGTGAGCCCCATGTCGTTCACAAGTCCCGGATTTGGGGACAGAAAATTAATTTAGGTATACGACTACCGTTATGTAGTGATAATGTAGTTATAATGGAATTAGGTGCTTATTATTTTGAGACTTTAATCGAAAATGATAGCTTAGGGAACCTGGTAAAAGTTAAAAATCATTGCATCGCTTGTACCTAGGACCTAGATGTTAATTGGGTTATAATATGCCAAAGTTTTCAGTTACAAGAAGCGATTATCTGATCTCTTCAACCCTGATACCTGGGCGAATGTCTTGTGACGATACTTCTTGGCAAAACTGGTTGACTTTCTGGGGTCTGACTACCAGAAAAACTGATAAAGATGTAGATATATTGACAGCAGGGACCCTCCAATTTAACGTGACTTTTTATTACATACATACACTCAGCGGCACGGAATTTGGCCCAAACAAATACAAGTAGATATCAGCCCAGATAGCTGTTGTAAATTCTAATTTCATATGAGATATTGTCAGTCCTTTAGTAATTGTTAATTAAAATACAGAAAAATGTGTGTCTGTTTAATTTTTGTAACACTAGAAACGGATTCCGTTGTTGGAACACAAAGCAGAAAGTTAAGTTTAAATTCAGATAGAAATTGCCGAAGTACTAAGCACGTTCCAAAAAAATTTATGATTATCATCGTTTTTTGTTTCTCTTTTTTTCACAATTTGATCTGAAAATTACCCTTACTGCAGCTCAAGTTGCTCAAGTAGTGTTGCTAAGACGTCAAGGGCGGAAGCGGCGGAAGATGGTTGAAACTTTAAGTGCACCGCGTACAAGTTAAAGATATGCATAGAAAATGTATGACCAGACTGGCCTTTACACAAGAAGACCAGAAAGTGGGGGTGTAAGGTGTTCGTCGGCGCACGACGACCGTTTTATCGTAAGTGCAATAATGAAAAATCGGATTCTCACGGCGTTAGAGATACGCCAGCCTTTGCAAACAGCAAGAGAAGTCAACGTCCGTAAGCGCACAATAAGAAGAAGGATGGAGGAACGGGATCTGCGTGCTCGAAGACCAACTTGAGGCCCGGAACTTCTCCCGCACTATCGCATAGCCAGACTTAGATTTGCAAGAGAACATGCAAATTAGACGCATGACCAGTGGAGTAAAATTTTATGGACCGATGAATGCAGAGTCGTCTTAAGAGCTCCAGACGGCCTTGAATGTGAATGGAGAAAGCGCGGAGAATGGTTTCTTCTCACCACTACCAAGCAAACAGTCGGTTTTCATGGTGGGTCCATCTTGGTTTGGCGAGGCATAAGTTCAGAAGCCCGTACTGAATTATTGGTTGTCGAAAGTCGTCTGACAACTGGGCGGTATATTGAAGAGACCCTTCAAAATCACGTTTTACCCTGTCAGGGATTCATAGGAAGTGAAGAATTTCGTATAATGCAGGACAATGCTCGACCTCACGCAGCTCTTTGCGTAACCGATCACTTGTTCGAGGTCGGTATTCAAAAATTGGGTTGGCCTGCAAGAAACCCAGCCATGAATCCTGTAGAACATGTCTGGAACATGCTTAAAAGACAGGTCCAAGCAAGTCGTAACCCACAACGGACTCTTAGTGAACTGAAAACCGCGCTGGCAGCTGCCTGAGAGGAGATCTCTCAGGTGGAGATAAAAAACATCATCCAGAGCATGCCAGATCGTATGCAGGCAGTCATCAAATCAAGAGGAAGAAACACCCATTATTAAAATTCGATAACTTTCTGTTTTGTTAAAAATTTTGAATTTAAAAAGTTTATGGTGATTAGCGGTAAAGGACTCTGTTTTCTAACTCAATGAAACTTAATGAAAATCCTCACAATTCTGTTGTTTGTTTGTTTAAATGACTAAATTAAACAATTTTAAAATAAAAATCCAGATTTTTCATTTAAATAATGGTTATTAGGCTCAAATGTGCTTGGGCCAGATTCCGTGCCGCTGAGTGTATATAGTCACCCGTCTACATACCGACCACGCTTTGTCTCAACTTATAATGGAACGAACTGTTTGACTGTTACTCATTTCTATGTTCCATAATATACCTACACGTATGTATATAAGTCTAGAGACACCCAATTTCAATCGGAAGCGTGGTCGGTCGTGTTGGGCTTGTACCGACCCAGGACTGGTACTCCCAATGATTTACTACTAATGAATACCGGGACCCGCTGCTAAATAGTTTCCTACCTGAGCTCACTAAATGTTTCGGGGTATTTAAAAGTATTTTACGAGAATTTTTTATAAGTAGTTAGTATGTGAAAAATGTAGTGTGATCATAGTAGTCATCTTTCGACAATGGAAATATACATATATGATAGGTACATAATTACACGTATGTAATATTTCGAGCACTAACAGTTTTTAAATGAATAATTGTTTTTCGTTAATTTCTGAACAGTCATCATTGTCTTTATTGGAAAAGTTACAAATCCTACTTAATCCTTTTAAATAAATCGATCGATGAAACTACATAGCTAGATTTCTGCATAAATTACACACTAAGCTGAAAAATAAAGTCTACAGTTAACGCATTCCAAAAAACCAACGTCCCATACATGATACATACGTAAATCTCAAAATAATATTATTAGGGCAGCGGCCCACTGTTGCGATATATCACTGCCGTCAATTCGTCGCGCGCTCCGCAAATCCTGCCGCTGAAATATAGCGCAATGTTCGCGAACATTCTCCACGTTATATTTTGTGCATTAACATGGCGTGTGCTGATGGATGGGCTCTGGTTTCTGTCTCTCGTAAGAGTAGTTATTATACAGTACATTTTAGGGACTGCAGTTAATTTTACTACAGCTGTAGTAAACCTTACTTTTGAAGAAAAGGTGTTCAAAACTACTAAAAATAGTGAGGGAAAATGACGTAACTTTTAACATTGATTACTCAAGTCATCTTTGACTACGTACTTTAAACTTTATTAATTGTTAGGTATTTTGTTATTTTTCTTCACAGCTAAGAAGTACCCATTACTATAAAAGAAAAATATCTACAGCTTTAAACAGACACAACAGTTAGTTACACTGCAGTTTCCTAAGACCTTTACAGAATCACCTTACCTGTTGTAAGTCGTGATGAATAGAATAATCCCGCATCTGAATGGCGTATTATGCGAAAAATTCATTAGGCTTAAGTGGATGCTACCGTCTGTCTGTCCCTCTTATCGAGAGACAGAAAATGGTGGGGAAAAAGGGGGGAATACGTTTTCTTTGAAAGGGTAAAGAAATGTCAGTTTAAATGGAGATTTTCAGTAACTGTTATAGACTTGGATCCGGAATTGAAATTATGTAAAGTTATTTTTCCCTTTTATCAGACACTTCCTTGATAACCGTTTTGTTATCGTGGAAAATTAAAAAAATACCAAAGAAAACTTTGTCTTTCTATCGCTAAAATTCTTAAGTTACGAGATGTTTGTGCTCATTTTTCCCTCCAAAATGAGCGAACTCTATAGATATTTTCAAATTATTTTATTTAAAAAAATCAGGTGCACCATACTTCTTACAACTACTTTACACTAAATCAGTTCATTGCGATCACAAAATCACCCAATACTTTCACTCTGCAATCTGTTCAATAAAATAAAATTTCGCTTCAATAATATTGGCTTGTCACATCAAATCTTGCGTGTTCTGCAACGAATCAATTTGGTTCGTGTCGAATGTTAAGTGGATATCTTTGAATAAAACCTGCTACAGATCTGAGACATCTCACGGATTTTCGAAAATTTATACCCGTTTTTTTTGGGGCCTTTTTTCCAATTTCAGATGATGTGATAGCAAAGGATATTCTTGTAAATCTTTTAGGTTATAGGAGACGTAGTTAAGATATGATTGGAAGTTAGGATACTGAAGATAAAAATTGGGAAACTGTTGTCACCCAATTTGGTGAGGTCGTTAATAACTTAGCAAAATGGAGTGGTTTCCACAAAAGATTATGATGTTTTTCCGATTTTATCGAGTTAGATTCTCCTTATTTTATCTAGATTATTACAACCATCTAACCATGTTAAAAATCTTGTAGATTTTGACAAATTACCTATTCTAATTTTCGTAGCGAATTCTAATTTTCTAAACTCACAAAAACCACAATCCTGGTCAGACGACTCAAATAAATGTCGTGATGAATGAATAATGAGCTTTCATATCTATTTTGGGTCCATTTTATACCCGAGAGAGTAAATGGTTCGTCAAAAAAAGTTTCCCAACTAACTTTTAGGTTGGTGAAGCTTTTAATACATTTTAATGGGAAACTAATAATTGCGGATTAATATTCGAATGATAGATCGTTGCGTAATGAGAGTAATTGTTCAATATCGATTGTGTTGTAATCATTGTCTAGTTGGAGGTACAATGACTAATTTATAGCTTTCGAAACTTGTACAGGTAGTGACAGAAAGCGAAGTGAAAATTCCGACCAGTAAAAAACCTTATAAGTAAGTTAAAATTAAGCAATCATTTTATGTTGTACTTAGGTACTACTGCAGTATGGCTGATATATCCATCAAAGAAGTTTCTAATGTGGGTATTTATATCCCATGCTATTTATTTGTTTATTTCTTTAGACATGTGTTTCTTCAATAAAAAATAGGTGTTAATAAAATAATCCAACGTCAAAATGTTTCCAACCCAGATATTTCTGCAATTACCTATACCCTTAATTACATACCTACATTAACATTGTACAGTTAACCATAAATAGGAATCTTAAATAACAAAAACCCGTCGTTTAGCAGTTTCGAGTGCCATTAAACATGATAAGTACGTCTTGATCCGTTAATACCGGCTTCTCTTTGCATTTAATTCACCCTGGATCACCCCAGAATATATATTCGCAGTATTTTACCACACCAAACACGCTGGCTATTTTTAAACTTATATACAGGATATTTTATTTAAACAGTGCGCAAAAAATACCTATTTGGTTCAAAATCAGTAAAAGATCATAATATAGTCGCTGCAATTACGGTCGGCAGTTGGTAAATGACCATAAAATCGATTAAAAATGAACAGATTTCGTTATCAATAACTTTTTTTATGTACTTAAACATCAAAATAAGTATACATATCTTTAAAACTTGTATAACTATAAGTTAGGTACCAAAGTTAAAAGATATTCGCACTGGTAAAAAAATCTTCCAGTATATTTAAATATATAAATATTTTCGAGAGGCCCAGTCGGCCATTATGAATTCCAACTAGAAGCTTACATAATTTATGAATATTTCTCTCGGTACCCGGCCCATTATCGAGAGGGTCAATTTTGAAGGTTTGCGGACCAAAAAGCCTATATTTTCTCTCGTTGAATTTTATATTTTTGTTTAATGTTGGTTTTGCACATTTTTAAGTGTTACTTATCTTTTGGGCGTGTGTTATCTGTGAAATTAATGTTTCATTCGTACGTTGTAAACTATTGTAAAGTTTTGTGGAGATAAGATTATTTCTTTGGAGAGGTACTTACATTATAAGTTTTGCTTTAGAAGACACAATAGGTGACTTTAAACTTTGAAAATTGCTGTAGCATAACACAATTGATTAGCTTAGTAATCAACCAGTCCTAAAATCGAAGTTAAAGTTTCTTATGTTGTTACCGACAATAATAAATGCAACAAATACACAACAATTACGACAAACAATAATAAAATTCTTAATTAAATAAACTTATTCCAGTGATAAAAAGGACGATTTTTTAATTAAATTACAGTGATTAACATCACTAAGTTTCAGCAGACATTTTATATTAACAAAGAGAAGAATAATTCATAATTCTGAGTGAAATCTATAAGAGTGGCATTGAGCGTCTGTCAGCTGGGATTAAATGCATTCGCAGGAACTATCTAGCGCTGCCCAGTGAGCACGTGTTTGTTATAGATGTGCGAAGACAAGTCAATTTTGGAGAAGTTGAATAGAAAATTATTTTATTTTCTTCAAAAAGTTTTCCTTCTAAGCTATTCTGAATGGCAATTAAAGTTATTTGTTAAGTTAGATACTAAAGTTATAAATTTTCTGACAAAAGACAGTAATAGTTAAAAAAACGTTTGAAGAAACAAAGGTAGGATAATACCATGCAGAGTTTAAGTTCCGAGTCTGCTAAAGTAATATTTTTATATCTTTGAAAACCAGCTGTGAACACTATTATTTTGTTTCGTTTTCATACCATTGGTTTTTAGTACTATTCTCACCTACGTGACCAATTTACAGACGCAATATAATACGCAAGTATTGAGTAATGAGTTCTGTTTGCACTCAAATACCACATCCAGGCTTTCATACATCTATGGACTTATGAAGAGAGTGGCGCCATCTTGCGTGCAGTGGGGCACAATTTATTCTTCCATCTGTACTATAAGTAGGATTTCCTTCGCTAAGAGATCTTCCATTATATAATCGCGCTTAGTTTTCAACAAAAGCTGATGTTGGGGGTTCGTTGAACGTGAAATTTAATTTTCTCTCTAACAACCAATGTTTGTATGTTGCTCCTTTATGTGATTAATGAAAATTTTTATTTATTACTGGTGTGGAAATCACTCTTCGTAGTCGTTCGCTCCACTCCACAGTGCTCAAGTTTATTGATAAAATGTATCCCTTAGCTCTAGTTGAGTTAAAATAAGTTTGTAAACTAAAGTACCTATGACAATAGAAATACGAAATGATTCCATACGTCAACTACAAGCTACACCTCACGACCCATTATTAAAATTGAATTAGCCATTTCATAAAAACCAAATAGAAATAAAATTGTCCACACGAGTGAAAAGACCTTTGCTCAACATCATCCACTTTTCTATTTATCTTCCGTAAACAGTACTTTACAAGAACAAAAATCACTAGCAAAAAATGTCTGTGCCTCAAACTTAGACCCTTATTGCACAATTCCCGAGCCCCTTCTTTTTCATTATCAATTACTGAGCCTAAGGGAGGTAATAGCACCTCCTTAGGGAAGACTAAACAAGCAGGTTTGCCCAAGAGGTTCCAAATTAACTAGGAGTGACCCTCCCGAGTTACATGCAAAAGGAGGTATCCAACCATTGAATATTTTCTTTTTTTTTACGAAACGATGGGGTTTTATGGCGTTTTCCGAAGATTATATGGGAATGTATCTCGGTATGTTTTTGGTGGATTAAATGTTTTTATATCAAGCAATTTTATTTGAGGTTTGGTTACTCTGAATTCGATTTGGATTAAGAGATTGTAAAGGTTCATTTAGATATACGAGTGTATGTAAAGGATTTTGAATATTTATAAAATTGAAATTTGTAAGATTGAAGACTTTATTTAAATCTTTTTTCACTCTGGCTATGTGTGCGAACTTGGGGATCTTAAATTCACTTTGTTCACTATAATTAGAAATATTTAAGTTGGAAAATAATAACAAAAAGAATCTAATTATTTAAAATTAACAGGCAAATGTCAAAATATAGTTTCCTACGTCACTATCAATTAAATAAACTAGTTCATAAATTATCCAGACGATTTAATAATACTCTCTCAAAAGAAAGTGAAAAGGTACCGTCAAACTATGCACAAAAGACGAAAGTTTGCGAAGTGTTGTGACCTGCACAGTCCGGGACGAATTCCCGGAAGTCCCGTGTCCCGCGCCCGGGGATTTTGTTGCTCCTATAAATATTGTACTCTTAACGCTGGTGTACGCTTAGTTGAACTTGAATTGTTCTATGAATAATAAAAATTAGGGATCGGTCATTTTTCGAATAGTTGTTATGATGCCTTTTTAGGTATTTCTACGATTTTTTACAGATTTTGAAGAGATAGAATATGTTCTATTTACTTATTTGCCTCTTCACATCGATGCTTCGATACTTCTTTTTATATTTCTCAAAAAAATACAGAGTTACAATTTTTCCAGCTGTGCAAAGTCCGACGACCCACTGTGCATACGTACATTGTGTACGACAAGCCTTTGTAAGCGCTCCTTAAGCAAAGCACGGTTCACTCGTAATCTTTTAAAAATTACACATTTTCTTAACAAGATTTCACCCTTGTCTTTCGCATAAAAAAAGTAAATAAGTATAAAAGGAATTTTGCCAAGTATGTAAGCATTTGTATGTATAAATATTATGCTAAATAATGCTAAATTAAGTAGCGCCCTGAATACAAAAATAACTGGAAAAAATAACAAAGGGAAATTTTCACAATAGGTAAAGGTATTTATTTTGGGAAGTTTATGATGGTTAGGCTTTGCTTGTGCCTAAAAACATACAATGAAACGAGAAAGTTTTTTGTAACTTTAGATATTTTTGGTCCCATGAATATTGTATAATGTTACACTATCAGCAAAATATACCTAAGTTAAAGTAAATATTCAACATAATAAGATTTTTTTCTACGTGGGAAATCAAGTTACGTGTAGGTCAGAAAATAGAATAAGAATAGCGTGAGACTCTTATTGCCTGAAAACCACCCATAATATGTTCCTCATAAAGCCTTCCACGTTCAGGAGCCAAGGTAACTATAAATTAGCAAACTTGACATGCAGCAATCCTAACCATCTTTGAAAAAATAGTCACAACCATATATCAAAACCCTTCAGAAACATAAATTAAAAATATTCACTCAAACGCGTCCACCAGGTTAACCGTCCACTCACGTATGCTACAGTAAATAGCATTATCCGCTTGAACCAGGCAATTAGCGCACAAAAATGTCGGTAACAAAGCGCATCTGATCTCATATGCAGATTGCGCTTGCATTTTTGAAGCAAAGGGGGTTTACGACACCGCAGAACAACGCTGCAACTGCACGTTCTACAGTTTTACGATTGCTGAAATGTGGCCGCAATGTTTGAGATAAGGTTTGTGGCTTTTTTATGATCATGAGGTCAATTTTTTATGGACTACATTTGGGTTTTTAGAGTTATGTGTGTTTGTGTCATTACTTTTTAAAGTGATGACATAGTCAGCATTAAACAAAATATGTAAAAATATTAGATACATTTTAATATAGACCAAGCACATTAAGTTACGTTTCTCTGTAAAATATATTAACAACACACAACAATATAAATCACTTATATATTTTAACAGCTATGAAAAATGTCAGTAGCGCACCAATGCAGCGGCGTCGTCATAATGTATGGCGCGAAACGTCATCACGGAGTGTAATACAAAGACAGATTAACATACGTAATGTGTGGAAAAACGAGAGTCCCACCTGCGGGAAAGAGGGCCCGAGGGCCGGAGGGACGATACTCCTAGTTTAAAACAATGTTATCCCACGGGTTAAGTCTTTGAACATCTTTTGTGGGAAAATGTTGGACTTAAGAGATCTTTTTATTTTGTTTCCAGTTCTTTCCTTTAAGTTATGTTAAGTAAATGCTGGAAAAATTGTCATTTACATTAAAGAGTCCAAGAGGATTTAACTATGGTGACATTATGGACCAATTAAAATTGTTCCACAGTCTATTTCCTCCAATCTATATAAATTAAGGATCATGATGAATCACTAAACTTTGTATATAAATAAAAATATTTATGATAATTATTATTATATACATATAATAAAAATATAACTCCAAAATATTAAGAGTACTATAAAATAGAGCAACTTTTACCAAAACACTAATATTCATACAACACTTAAACAACAGCACTCAACATTTCACACTGACATTAAATTTTAGTTCAAAAGCAATATTTAATTAACATTATATAAAATAAATACTGAATAGTCGGACGCCGTTAATTAGTCTGTGCACACAAACTATGAACTCAATTAACTGTTGTAATTAATATGAAATTTTATTCACGTAGGGCGCGGCGGAAAATGTCGGCCACCGTCAAGGAAAATATGCCACGTAATGAGTTTATACTACAACTGTTTTAATAGCTAAATTAAATTCTCACTTTATGTTTAAAGGAACAGGCTAAAATCCTCTCTCTTTCCTGTACAATTTTTATTTTTTTATTACAAAAAAGGTTGTCAAAATATTTACTAAATAATGTAGTGTTACGCAATTATCATTATTAGGGTATCGGGTTGCCCGGGTTACTGGGTTGAGGAGGTCAGATAGGCAGTCGCTTCTTGTAAAGCACTGGTACTCAGCTGAATCCGGTTAGACTGGAAGCCGACCCCAACATGATTGGGAAAAGGCTCGGAGGATGATGATGATGTAGTGTTACGCAATTATTAGTGAATTATTAGGGTGTTTCTTTTTTCGTGTATGAAAAACAGTAAATTGAAACTAACATTTAGTTCAATTTATCAATCAATATGAAACTGTAAATTGTACGTACAACATAATAAAATAAAAAAAGATAATCTTCACCGACAACTAACTTCATCCACCATTTTTATTACCGACCAACTTTCAGATCCTACCCGTATTTATTTCATTTATGAAATAACTTCGAAGCTGGCAACACTTTAAGTAAATATAAAGTTAGATGGCAACATTTATTCAAATACTTGTGCTCTTTGCAAACTGTTGAGCTCATTCGTGCTGATCAGATTCTGATAATTTTATGAATCGAATGAATAGACACAATATTCAGTTAGTCTTTCAATAGAAATAACTGCTATAGTCTAGTTAAAGATTTACATAGTAAAACATTTTTGATAATTACTTAGATTACTTTATTTAACAGTAACTGTTGCACAGGACAGAGAACGCTGGCGACAGCTAATAGTCGGCGTAGGAGATGGGGTCACGATCCTCAACGAGTGAGGGACCGACTAAAGAAGAAGTTGCATCCACCTCTTGGGAGAAAAACTGTCTGTGCACTCTTGTGCACGGGAGAAAAAAATCGGCACTTTAGTTAATATCAAACTAGATCTCGTACTCCACATTATGTACTCCATTGTGGCCTTTTTTGATTGTTAGGTGGGAAATCTTCAAATTACCTGCTATATTTGAAGCGGATCGGCGTTCAGAATCTTCTAAACTAAAACCGACGTAATAGTATGTTCCTCTCTGTGCCCTTCGTGTTGCATAGTCGTAGTCAATCTTTCAAACAATCTTACAGTCAAAGCAGGTTTCTAGCAACCTTTAACATTTGAACAACAAATTCATCAAAAATAAACAAAATAATTAAAGAAAACATAGCCCTAAAAATTAAACATTTCACTTAGAACGAAGTGCGGTATTTTCAATTAAGGCCTTTACCTTAGAATATAAACAGCATGGGTTTGTAGCAGAGTGAATGCAAAGTATTTGACAGGCATGCTAATGAGAGGCAGAGTGGCCATTGCATTAATATTCCGAATTTGTTTAACCTTCGTATGAATATTCATGCTGAGGTTATACCAGGCTGGAGGAAGTGTAGTTTGCTGGAAACTTTCCATGTCCAAAAAGGGTAAGGTTGTACAAATATCTGTGAATTCAATAGTCCTTTTTGGGTTTGAAAAATTATAATGGGTGCATAATTTAAATATTCAATATTGCCTGCGTACAAAAAAATAATTGTATAGTTGCAGAACAACAAATAAATAATGTTTTTATCTAAGTACAGCTGTTGTACTTTGTGGAATGCATTGCTGTGATTTCCCCTAAAATAACTTCTGTTTTTCTTCCAAACTACATATAGCAATTGTCACATTTTTGCTATACAACATCCTTTGGACTACACTCTCCTTATTCCTTTAATACAAGTATTCGCACTATTAATTCCCGTCCAATTAAGACGTGACTCACGAAATGTACGGAGTCAGTAAGCGGTGCCTCGAAGCTCGTGCTATTTATTTAGCACTAGCTCCAACTTAATAACATTCTGAAAGACTTACTTAACTTCACGCTGTGGGTTTATGGAGTAAGCAGGAGTTTAGGGAGCTAGTTAATATGGTGGCGTGACAAAGTCTGTGTTTTGTGATGTAGAGAAATGGCTAGTTAAGAAGATGAATGCATATTATAGAAGCTCATGAAACCTCACATATTCAAGGAATATACGAAATAGACAACTAATTATATGAGTCTTCATTTGTGGGTTAAGGTTCCATTAGATTAGCTGAAATGTTATCTGTAACCTGAAATAAATGGGCAGTGGTAACTACAATGTTGATTCCTGGATTCTGTAACTAACTAGGTGTCATAAGTTTTTCATGATAATTTCTAAATACCGATCATTTTCCTATGCAGCTTTCCCGATGCTCTGAACTCTTCACATATTTTAAGGCTAACCTTACTCAGCAGATTTTTAATGCTGCTTCAAGAGGACTTGATCTGCATTCGAATTCATAAATATTAAGCAACGGTGACAGATCAAGCGACAAAATGCAAGAAACCGAATAGAGTATTATCGAGAGAGTCTTCTCTGCTGACTATCTAATCTGAATCTGTTCAGTAATTTTGAAAATGCTTTGTAACAAACAAACAGAAGAACAGTGAGGCACAAATGGGTTTTGCTTTGTATTATTTTGTGCTTAATGATCTTACTTATTGATTATTCTTATCCAATTAACATTTCTAAGAAGCAAATAGTAATAGTTAGTAGTAACAGTAAAAAATTCATAGTAATTGACCAGTCTAATATACTAAAGCTTCGAAGCTGGTACTAAACGGAATAACAGCTCAGAATTACTGAAATATCTGCCGTGGACCAGTCGCCGCAACTATTTAGGTATTTACTTGTGGCTTCAGATAAGTAGCACTCACACTGTCACTAAAATTGACAGCATTTATTATTTAAAAAAATACGTTTTCATATCCATTTTAGTACTGTGAAGGAACTAGGTAATTGTATCGGTGGTTGATTGAAGCCTAACTTATAATTTTGGAAGCAATTTACTTGAATTGACGTCCTAAAACACCATTAGATTATTGCCAACAATTCATAAGTTCGGTATTACGCACTCGTTTAAAAAATAGTTTCAGATATGATCACCATATTAGCAAAGCATTAGTTCGAGTTACGATACCTTAAAGCTCAAGTTATTTATTCATGAACATTTAATTTTATTCGAACCTGTGTAATGTTTTCCTAGAACTACAAACACAAACCTAGGTGTCTCAAGTCCCAATTCATACATTACAGGGCACTTTCTCAATTACGTAACAATTAAAGTACCTTTCTTGCCGTAAGGGACAAAAACGTATCTATATAATTAAGAGATGATAGAAAAAACAAAAGTGCGATCATCAAATCTCTTAGCAGATTAACCAACTGAATTAAAACGAATCCTCGACTAACACGACGCATTATAATGCTCTAAACGTTACTCACCTTATATTTGTCATAGAAGTTTCAACCTTAAGAAAATAGGATGGAGTGTAGTTTTGCTTGAGGGTGAAACCTAAGTGGCTTTTACAGTAAAAGAGCTTTTATTACACCAATATAAATGCTATAGTCCCTTGCAACTCGAGTGTAAATGCGAATAAAGTTCTACTTTTATCCACAAAAAGGTAGTCTGAGAACACCGCCAAATACGTGAGGTATAAAACTTTGATGGGACGATGTTTGCTTTACGCGATCATTTTAATAAAGTAGTTACGGCGAGCGTAACTGCTATTTGTTCGCGTCTAATGTCAAAATGGCGGCTCATTGTCCAGTTTGCATTAACTTTATGAATATTTTTAATAAGCAATTTTTTTGGTCGCTATACTTTAGTATGGCTTCTAAACCAGGTAAACAATTTATCCATTCTTTTTGGGAAGTTACTTCTAAAAGCAAAGTTATAAGCTGTTATAAGGCGAGAATTTCAATTTGAATGATTCTTAAATCGTTTAGATGAGGATAAAAACATAAACACGTTTTTGACTTCTGTGAATTTATGTACTTTTAAATATCAATTCTCACATTAACAGGTAACTTCCGAGAATGCTTCACTATCTAAGTTACGCGTAAATCAACTACAGCCTCAAACTCGCGAAACATAAAAAGTTCTCCCCTGAGTAGAAGTGTGTTCGTCCCACTGACCCCATAGTGACAGACAGACAGTTTGTCACGATCCCACTTATAAATTTACATGTAAACTAGCCACCTTTGTTTACATTGCTAGTTAAAGCTATTTAGATGGGTCAGTGTCTACGAAGCTCTAGGGTTAATGAGCTATACGCAATTTTCTAGTATCACTTCTGTTTAAACGTGTAAATTTTAATTAATATTAAAATAAAGTATTAAGAAATGCTCTATACCTATGTAAAAGTTTTCTTCAAATTTACCCCACTGCGCTAGAACAAGAGTTAGCTATATTTTTTGCAATGCTTTTCTTTACTACAAGACTTTCAGCATTTTATCTCAAATACTAGGACATTGCAAGCAAAAACGTTGATGATAAAATTCCATCCCTCGGAAATATACCTCGTATTTTCATTAGTAAAGGAAACTTTTGATTAAGACTTTTGTTTTGTAAACAAAACTTCACAAACTGCAACCCCATTGAGAAAATTAATTGATATTACTCTACTAATAGTTAGGAAATGCCATTGAAACAACACTTCACATGAAATATGAAAATAGATCGCCAAGTAAATGTAGAAACTTTGGACAAATGAAGTAGATACTCCTTCAAACTTATTCGAGGATAAAAGATAAAAATATCTAAAGAACTTTCACTCTTGTCCCACTTATTTACCCTAGTTTCTAGAGATACTTTATTAGGAAAACAAAAACAGTGGTCTGAAAGTAAAATAGGGAGAGGTTATTTTTATCTTCATCTTTGATCGAAAGTTAAAATAAGATACAAAATGTAATTCAAATGTATCACAAAATTAACTACTACTTGTATGTCAAAGACTATCCTTTCTTTGCTTTCCCGATAATACTGATAATAGTTATTGTAATAATTCAGAAATAACTAAGACTAAGTATTGAAAAAGTCATTATGATGTCCTGTCTCAAGAAACTGATTTTAATAACCATTTAATAAAACTGCTAGCCTGATAACTAATCATTACTTAGATACATCTTACCTTGAAATTAGGTGGAGAGACAATATTCGTAAAGCAACTGACAGGGATTGAAGACAACACTATAATGTAGGTAGTGTTATTACCTCTTTTCCTACCATCAACAGATATAAGCTAAGAGATGACAAATCATGAACCCCCTTCTCCCAACAACTAATGCCCGAAAAGTAATTTAAAACAAACTAAGTATAGTACGTAGTGTTAGATGGTGCGTATTTCAGTTCAATGCCGGTTGTACGTGACGGGACTAGTCATCGATTCCTTTAGCTTTCTCTCTCTGTAAGAATGGGAATCAAATAAATTCCAATCTCGGCCTTGGGCTGCTTCAATCAAATTCGTCAAAATTATACGGATGTAGCTTTTAGGCGATTTAGGCTAGAGATAAACATTTTAAAGAATTGAAATGTTAAAAAAACTCTTTTTGGATAGGATTAGAGAACAGCACAATTCTATATGGTTTATTTAAACTTAAAACCATCACTATTCGTTGAAGACAGAAGACAGTTTCTTTCGACTGTATATGGCCCGTCTGAAATAAAAAAGACATATAATTATGTGGCATTAAAACTTCTCAACTCTGAAGTCATAAAAATATTAGAATTCTATATTCATGTGTTTGTTTCGGTTTCTTACCTTCTTGGAACCACTTTGTGGTGGGTATTCCAGACTCCAGTCTAGCTGCAGTAATAGCTTCTCTCAAAGCGAACGCTACAACCACTGCCATGCATATTGGAGGCTCACCAACACCTTGTAACAATTTGTAATAGAAATAATTTGTAATAAGACAATAGATCTGGATATAAAAATCGTTTCGAACAATAAATTGTACTTACATTTGGAACCAAAAACAGCATCATCAGAATAGGAATTCTTCCTGAAATAAACTCTCCAATCCTGAGGAACGTCTCTTGCAAGCGGCACGTGGTAGTTCCAAGTCCGGTCGGTCAGCAGTTCTCCATTAGGAGTATAGACCAGTCGCTCACATGTCCAGTAACCCACACCCATCATGAAGGCACCTTCCACCTTTGAAAGGAAAGGAAAGAAGAATCAAAGATTACACCAGTGAAAACATCAGAGGTACAACTATTTAGAATTTTCTCTTAACTTAGAGGTAAAACTTATTCCATATATTTAAAAGAATACTAACTTGACCAATATCAATTTCAGGACTAACACTCTGTCCCACATCCTCACATAGATCCACTCTCAGCAACTCAAACTGTCCGGTCAGGACATCTAACTCCACTTCAGCTAACGTTACTCCATAAATATCAAAAGGGTATGCTTCATCCGTTCTCGTGAACCCATGGGTTTGCAAGTTCACATTGTCATTATATGCTTTGGTTATCAACTCCACCCAGGAAGGATTCTCCATCTTTTCCCTTATAGGTTTTAACCTATCCAGTAGTTCCTGACAAGCTCTTCGTACTCCTACAACAATATTCTGATTCACAATACTGCCAGCTGATGGTGAACAGTTTGGAGCTATAACCGTATTATTCCCTTTCACAATGATCTTATCAATAGGAATCTTTAGCATATAAGCTGCTACTTGAACAGCTTTAGTATTGATTCCTTGCCCCATGTCTATGCCTCCATGTGTTATAGCTACGGAACCATCGCCGCGGAATACTGATAAAGTGACAGTCAAATTGAGACCAGCTATCGGGGTCCATCTTAGGAAAGACATTCTCAAACCTCGCTTCTTCCATCTGTTTTGCACGTTAAACTTATTAACTATTTCTCGTCTGTTAATGTAATCAGATTTTATAATTATGTCGTTGACCATTTCTTTCATGTTACTTTTATATTTATCATCTAGGTTTGCTAGTCTCACTTCTATGGGATCGAGACCCATTTCGTATGAGATGGTTTCCATCAGAATTTCCGCCATTGCCACAGCTTCTAATGTACCTGTTGGTACCATAATTAATATATTTTTATTCTCGAATAAAATTGAAAATCATAAAATATTCACACAATTATTTTGATGGTTCTATTCAAAAGCCTTACCCGGTCCTCTCGTCCAAGTATTTTTTGCCACATCAGTAATAGTATTGTAATTCTTATACGACCAACGTGATCTGTTGTACACATTATTAAATGCGTCGACGCCTACATAATTTATTATAGTTCCGTTTAACAAGTATCCGACATTCTGGAATATTCTGTAGTCTATGTACTGTACAACTCCAGTGTTACTTACACCAGCCTACAAGATACATAAATATTTTTAACATGCTTACATTAACAAAAAATAAACAGAATATTCGGGTATAGGAATAGTCTATCTTTCCCAAAAGATTACCTGAAAGTCAGTATAGCAAGGTATTCTCTTCCCTATTGCCCTCATATTGGTAGTCAAAGACTGGATGATACGACATGGTCTGTTAAGCTTCTTGACTACTAATGCTGCTGCTATAGCCCCTTGAACACAGCGAGATATTTTGATACCGAATGCACCACCGACAAGACTAGTGTGAACATCAATGCTAGAAACATGTAAATAAATTAAAGTTAATCAACAAAAATCTTGAATAAAAAATCAAACTGTTCATACAAAGCAAATTGTATAATATAATGACATACTGGTTTTGATCCATATTCAAGGCTCTCGATATCATCAACTGTACTGCTTCCATCCATTGCGTTGCACAATACACTACCAGCCCCTCATCAGAAGGTTTGACGACGGTGACTAGAGTCTCCATGGAATAATTGTACTGGCCATAGATTTCATTCTGCCCTTTTATCACTCTATCAACATCTGTACCTTTGTCAGTTGCATCAATTGCAATATATAGTGACGATCTTTTTGGTTCTTTGATAGCATCCGTAAGTTTCACAACTGGTTGTTTAACATTTTTATACGTAGCTGTTACTAATTTTGCAGCTCTATCAGCAATAAATCGGGTTTCGGCTACAACAATGCCAATCGGCTGGTTTATATATTTGACGGAGCCATTCGCTAAAACTTCTTCATTACCATTATATATTACTGAGTCCGGAGGAGTGAAGGAGTTAATTCCTGGTATGTCTTTTACTGTGTAGAATGCTATAACTCCTGGGTAAGCCAAGGCCTTGGTGGCATCGATTGATACAATATCTGCTACTGCGACTGTGCTAAGTGCTAAAGCACAAAATACTTCATTAGGCTGCAAAGGCTGATCTTCAGTGTAGAAAGCTTCTCCTGCACATTGTATCTACCAGAAAAACATAGTTTTGCCATATTACCATCTAGAATTTCATAAAGTTGAATTTTATTTTTACCGTTGCTTACCAAAGCTTCACGTTTAGGTATAGGTTGAGTTACAGGCCATACTGCATGGTTGATGTCAAAGACCTGTGTGGCTCTAGACACGGGCCGAGTATCAGGCAAGTTGATTGCTCCAGATTCGTAGCGGGCATTAAGACTTGTCTTAGGAGCCAGTTTCAGCAGACCCTGTGAATTTAGTGTAGCGTTATAAACTTGTTTTGAGTGTAATACAGTACCCGTGAGTATAATTAGTTTAGTCACGATAATTAAGCAGAGATAACAAAATAATTAACCTACCCTAATTGCATTGTGCAAAATTTTCAATTAATTGTATCTGTTTTTATGTTATCACCTCAGCCAAAATGCAGCAATTGCTGCAAAATTATTCACTCATACATTCATAGAAAAATAATGCATGGAAGATTGCGTTTAATTTATTATGGCTTACCTTGTAAAATAATCCCAAAGCAACTTTCTTTCTGTATTCCACTGAAGGGGCTGGTGGATTATCTTCAACAATTAACTCATTCTTCAAGATTTTCAGTGCTGAGCTCAAAGTCTCATTGATAAACAGTTGTTTTCCAACAAGATACTGTTCTGTAGCAGTGGCCCTATAAAATGTTGGAGAGAGGGCTCCGAAAACTATTTTTGCAGATTTAACTGTATTATCTTTATTTAGTCTGTACATGAAACCAGCATTTATTAGAGCTGAGGCGTTTTCGGACCGAGGCATCACCTGAAATGATAGCACACTTGAAATAATCCCAGCTGTATCAGGACCTAACGTTCAACTGTTAACATTAAAACTTCAAGTAGGTAATATAACTTTTCTTCATATACCTTATAAGTAACCAGGTAATGATCATCACTTAGCGGAGGTAACATGACGTTCCATATTACACTGCCTCTCATATTGAATTTTAAAAACTGTTGCATCGTCAGTGATTGTTTTCCTTTCATTCTGTTCTCTAAAATAATTATATCAATTAATGAAAGATCAAGTTTTTTACTTTTCTCTATGCATCCGTAATAAAAATCTTACGTATCGTGACTTGTCCCCCTACTGTTTCAAAAAGCAGGAATATGTCTGACGCGAACCAGTTATGTTGGTTCTTTATTATAAGGTTCCCTGCAATTGATGCCACCTAAAATAATAAACACGCCTTTGTTAAAATACCTATCGCTTTGTAAAAGCAATCTTAAACTTTTTAATAACTCACATTTCTAATTGGTATATGTGCTACTTTTAGGACATGCTCATAAAGCTGGTTTAGATATCCAAAGAATTCTTTTTTTGCTACTGTTTTTAGTATTTCCAAAAACTCCGTGAGAGTAGTGCCAGCGTTCACTATCAGGTTCTGGTCTATTGTGTAGCCTTTCAATTCTTGAACGCCACTTATGTCTATCAAGACACGAGGGTACTCATCTATTGGGTAAACTCCTGCAACATACATCATCATCATCGTCATAATTATATGAAATAAGATATGCGGGAATTACACACATAAAATAACTTTCTTGAAGATGTCTTACCTTTTGCAGTGTTTCCATTTACAAGCATATAAGAATCATCTCCCTCTTTCTGCAGAATTTTGAATATGTCTTTAACTTCTTGCACTCGGAACCAAAGCCGGTTATCTTTCAACTTGATTTCAATTATTTGTTCTTGCATATCTTCTTGACCCACAAAGCACCAATCATGATCTTCACAATCACTTTTATCACAATTTTGACCAGTTTTTGGGCAAATTTGAAGGTCTTCAATATCTTGTAATTTAATCTGCCTTGGAGCGTCTTTGGCGTACTTTTTGAAGGCATCTAAAATTGGTCGGTAGCCGGTACACCGACACACGTTACTTCCTAAAGACTTTTCTACTTCTAGCATTGTTATATTTGGATTTCCTTTTAGGATTCTGCAAGTACAGCACTTGTTTTATTATTCATATTTTGATTAGAAACGTAGAAGAAAATATTTTAGTATTATTTACAATAAAAAATAACTCATTAGTAAATATTAAATCTTTGATATATTCAACATTACTTACCCATACATAGCCATGACCCACCCCGGGGAACAATAACCACATTGCGAGCCGTTCTCGTCGGCCAAGGTTTTCTGCAGCTCATGATAGCCCTTCAGTCTGTTGCCCAAACACTCAATAGTGGTTATCTCCAAACCATGACAAGATGTCACTGGTTTCATGCACTAGAAATATTTTTTATCCTCAGCTAAAGGCAGCAGATTAACGTAGAATTGGTGTAATGACAGTCAGGTTACGGCCAGAACAAAGTAAAATTGAGAAATAACATCACTGAGTATTTAAGTCACTGAAATCTTGTGAACACACAATGCTAGTTGAACTTTCAGTTTGTTCAGGGTGTGAATGACAAAAGAAGAAAACATAGGTAATGTAGTTAATTACCAGGTGACTGGAGACCTTTAACTGATGAATACCAAAAACAGAATACTAACCGAATTGATAGCATACGGCGTACCAAAAGGCTGATGATGAGCAGCAACAGTACAGGCGCCGCAGCCACCTTCTCGACACATGTACTTGGTACCATAGAGACCTAAGCGGTTCCTCATGTATTCCAGCAGCGTCAGGTCTGAACTGACGTCACTGCCCACTGTGCAGCCAGAATAATGCAAGACTTTTTAGTAGACACGAAAATGATGCAAGCCACAGTAAGTCGTGGTCAGACTATTTATATTATAGTTTTTAATTTTTAACTACTATATAATCATGCATGGTATCGTCATAAAATGATTTTAGTTCTAATATTTTCCTAAATGCGTTAATTTTATTAACCCTTTTTATTAAATTTATCATCAAAATGATGTTCTTTATTCGAATGTTTTTCTTAATATTATAAAGCACTACAGTTATTCAAATGTATTTCGTAAAAAGATGCAATATTTACCAGATTGATCCAAACCGTTGACTTTGAATTTTATTCGTTCCATGATTAAGTTGACTAACTTCGTCAGCACTTCTAGTTTAACTGTTATTTTTTGTTTTAAATACTTTTTCTATAACTCAAACACTTTATTTTAAATATAATTGTTATCGACAGGATGCACGTCGGAATGCAAAATAATGCACTGAATTCAAGTTAATACGTATTTTCTATTCAAATAGACGCGAATTTATTATTTTTTCGTGATCGTTAACAAACAAAATAAAATAAGTACTTTGAAATGGCAATTATAGGAAACGCAAATATTAATAAACCAGTAACTATTAACTTGTTATCTATAGTTTTTACTCGTTAGTTCTTTTGTGGTTGAATAGGATATTCTTGCCAATAATAATTTCGATTGAACTTTAACATAACCCTTTGTTTTGCTAGGATAGCTATCAAATAAATTAGGTAATACTTTTTTTATATTATACGTATGAAAGAAAAGAAAAAACGAATTGTGACTAAAATAAAACGAAATATAAGAAGGATTACATTTTTATTACACTAGACCCAAAAACAATGCAAGGTTGACAGTTAATTACCACAATTTAAAAATGCACAACAAAAAACAATAACTAAGTAGTTTAATAACTAAATGTGCTAAACATTTTAGACAATGAAGTCCGTCATTCTCGATTATAATTAAACTTGAAATCTGCAGGATTCGTTGATGATAGCAGATAGTTTCTTTCAGCTGTGTAAGGCCCATCTATAAATTACAAAAATAATGTAAGGGACTTTAAAATTAGTGATGATAACAAATACAAATGTGAAAAATAAGAACTTAAACAAGGTGCACCGATGAGCTATGACTTAGGCACTTGCATCAATAACATACTTTCTTGGTACCACTGTGTGGTAGGAATTCCAGACTCAAGTCTAGCAGCAACTATGGCTTCTCTCAGAGCAAACGCTACAACCACTGACATGCACATTGGAGGCTCACCGATACCTATAAAGACGATATTTATTGCACAAATAAAATTAAAAGTATCTTCAGTATATTCAAGTGGTATACTGTACTTACATTTCGATCCAAAAATAATATCGTCACTGTATGAGTTCTTTCTAAAATAGACTCTCCAATCCTGAGGAATGTCCCTGGCTAAAGGTACATAGTAGTTCCAAGTTCTATCTGACAGCAGTTCTCCAGTAGAAGCATAGACCAGATGCTCGGAAGTCCAGTAACCTGTTCCCATAATGAAGGCTCCTTCAACCTAAAAGACGACCGATATTTCGATTAAAAGGCAGAAAATAAAACTATCTGATCTAAAAGTTAGGTATTAATTTTTAACTGCCTTTACGCAATCACCGCATTTTCACCACATTTCCTGCAGTTGTATTGGAACTCAAGTCAAGTAATACATTCAGCATACTTACTTGACCAATATCAATTTCAGGACTAACACTCTGTCCAGCATCTTGCAGAATGTCAACTCTCAACAACTCAGACTCCCCAGTTAGTACATCTAATTCAACTTCAGCTAGCGTGACTCCATAAACGTTAAAAGGAAATTCGTCATCTGTCTTAGTGAATCCTTGAGTTTGTAACTGGACATCGCTATTATAAGCTTTCGTTATCAACTCTTCCCAAGTGGGATTATCCATCTGATCTCTTATGGGCTTTAACCTTTTTAACAATTCCTGGCAGGCTCTTTTTACTCCTAAAATAACATTCTGATTCATAATGCTTCCTCCAGATAGGGAACAGTTAGGTCCTATCACTGTATTGTTTTCTTTAATAATAATTTTCTCAACAGGAATGTTTAGCATATAAGCTGCTACTTGAACAGCTTTAGTATTTATTCCTTGTCCCATTTCTATAGCACCATGAGTTATAACTACTGATCCATCTCCACGGTACACAGACAAAGTAATATAAAGATTAATTCCTCCAACTGGAGTCCATCTAAGAAATGCAAATCTTAAACCCCTTTTCTTCCATCTGTTTTCACTATTAAATTGAGAAACAGCTTTTCGTCTTTTCATGTAATCGGATTTGTTCATAAGATTGTCAACCATTTCTTTGATATCATCTTTATGATCCGCATCCAGATTAGCTAGTCTCACGTCAAAAGGATCGAGATTCATCTCATATGCGATTTGTTCCATTATAAGTTCTGCCATTGCAACGTGTTCTAATGTACCTGTAGCATACAATATATTTAGTTATTACATGTAAGTTATGTTAGTACCGCATGTTAAATTAGTCGAGTTCTATACCTGGTGCTCTTGCCCACGTATTTGAAGCAGTATCGGTAATAGAATCAAAACTCGTATAGTTAAAACGAGCTCTGCTGCATTATTGAACTGACCAGTACCAAGCATAGTGAACTGTTCATTCTTCTTGTAGCCGTTATCTTCGTAAACTCTGTAGTTTATGTATTGAATCACACCTGACTCATTCACGCCAGCCTGAAAGTAAGAAAATATATACATATATCGGGCTTATTTTCATATAGGTTTTACATAGTTTTTATTTAAGGTAGTCAACAGCATAATTTAAAAATATTACCTCAAAGTCTGAATAGCAAGGTAACCTTTTGCCCAAAGCTCTTGTATTAGTAGTCAGAGACTGGATGAACCGGCATGGTCTATTCAATTTCTTCACTGCCAGAGCCGCTGCGATTGCCCCTTGGGTACATCGGGACATTTTGATTCCATACGCTCCTCCAACACGACGATTATGGACATCGATACTGGAAGTTTAAAATATAATTGAAATTTTGGAATTTTTCAATTTATTTTTAGTCGCTTGTATAGAACTTACCGGTTTTGATCCATATTCAAAGCCCTGGAAATCATCAACTGCACTCCTTCTATCCATTGTGACGCACAATAAACATCCAGCCCCTCATCAGATGGTGTGATTACAGTAGTTAATGTTTCTATAGTAAAGTGATACTGGCCATATACCGAATTAGCTCCTTTTATTACCTTAACTACATCTGTGCCTTTGTCAGTAGCAGTCACTTCATTGAATTGAGTAGCCCTGTTTTTGTCATTCCGAGTTTCTCTTACATCCATGACAGGATTCTTAACGTTTTTGTATGTAGCTTTAACTAACTTAGCGGCTCTGTCAGCAATATGACGGCTCTCAGCTACGACTACCGCTATTGGCTGGTTATAATAATGCACGGAATCACCAGCTAACACTTCTTCGTTAGCTGAATATAGGAACGAGTCTGGTGGTGTGTAGGAGTTTATTCCTGGGATATCTTTTGCTGTGTAGAAGGCTATAACTCCTGGATAAGCCTACAAAAAATCACAAGAATATAACTTGTACTTTTAAAAAGATTAGTTTTAATCAATAATTGTTTCCTATCTTACCAAAGCCTTGCTGCCGTCAATAGAAACAATATCTCCCACAGCAACTGTACTCAGAGCTAAGGCACAAAACACCTCATTGGGGAATGTAGGCAGATCTTCTGTGTAGAAAGCCTCTCCTGCACATTGGATCTACAAGAATAAAAAATGAATTATAAGGTATTATGAAAAGAAATCCAACGTTATAAGAGTTATTCTTTCTTACCAATGCTTCCACTTTTATGATAGGTTTGGTCACAGGCCACACTGATGGATTAGTATCAAATACTTGAGCGGCTCTTGATACTGGGCGTGTATCATGCAAATTATTAGCTCCAGATTTATATCGAGGATGAAGATTGGTTTCTGGTGAAAGAGCAAGAAGACCCTGGGGAACATAGTATGTTTTAGTTGGTTAAAGGCCAAACTTAGGTTTGTATCTGCTATAATTTGCTTTGCTTTAAATATTTTTGTACTTACTTTGTAAAATAATCCCAGGGCAACTTTTTTTCTATACTCCACTGAAGGTTCTGGTGGATTATCCTTTACAACCAGTTCATTCTCCAAGATATTTATGGCTGAAGTCAAGGTCTTATTCGTGAATAGTTTTTTTCCGATCAGGAACTTCTCTGTTGCAGAAGCCCTTACGAATTTTGGAGAAAGTGCTCCGTATACTATCCTTGCATTTTTGACTGTATTGTTAGAAGTTAATTCATATAAAAATCCTGCGTTTACAATTGCATGAGCGTTTTGTGAACGTGGCATCACCTGGAATAATTAGTTCAATTTTTAATTCTTTATTTTAGTATGCATTTCTTAATTGTTGCCTATCTGATTTTATTTATTGCTTTTTTATTCCGAAAACCGTTGTGCATGCCAGAGCGTGATAAAGTCTATTTTTGGACTTAATGCAATTACAGTGTATTCAAATGCAAATATAACGATAACCACAGTGTCTGTTTATATAGTCATTAAATTATATCGAGCAATATACGTAAATACTTATTATTTACCTTGTAGGTAAAAACCCGATGATTTCTACTCAGTGGCGGTAACATGATATTCCAAATTACACTTCCTCTCATGTTTGCTTTGAGAAACTGCTGCATGGTCAGTGTTTCTTTGGAACTCAAACGATGCTCTGAAATTAAAAGATTTTCTCAACATCGAATAAAAGTATGATCAACACTTGATACAAAAATATGATAATAACTAATACTAACGTATGGTCACGTAAGCCCCAACCGTTTCTAACAGTACGAATATATCTGATCCAAACCAATTGTGTTCATTTTTGATCATAAGGTTCCCTGCGATCGATGCCACCTGAAAATTATACAAGATATTGCTCGAGAGTGAATCCAACATTATAAAAACCGTTTAAAAATACTGACAATCTTTGGCGAGATTTCTAAGGTTGCTATAGAAAAATTTTACTTACATTTCTTATTGGAACATGTGCTACTTTAAGTATGTGATCGTAAAGTTTCTGTAGATACTTAAAGTATTCTTTGTTAGATACAGTTTTCAGTATTTCCAAAAACTCTGTAAGTGTAGTCCCAGCGTTCACTATGAGGTTCTGGTCTATTGTGTACCCTTTCAGTTCTTGGACTCCACTTATGTCTATCAGGACACGAGGATACTCATCTATAGGATATACTCCTGAAAAAATGATATTTATGAAACTACTTATCCCCTTTGGTCCGTCATCAAGTTCATAAGATTTTGATACTTAAACGATAAAAAAGTAGTCAGAAGAAAGTCTTATAGTTACTTACCTCTTGCAGTATTTCCATTTACAAGCATGTAAGAACCATCGCCTTCTCTTTCCAAAATCTGAAAGACATCCTTCACTTCTTGTACTCTGTACCAAATCCTGTCATCTTTCAATTTGATTTCAGTAATTTGTTCTTTCATGTCTTCTTGAGCTACGAAGCACCATTCCCTATCGTCACAATCACTTTTATCACAAGCTTTCCCAGTTTTCTTGCAGATTTGAAGATCTTCTATATCAGGTAGTTTGATTTGTCTCGGGTAGTCTTTTGCAAATTTTTTGAAAGCATCTAAGATTGGTCTGTAGCCGGTACAGCGGCAGACATTGCTTCCTAGCGAGTTTTCTATTTCAAGCATTGTTATGTTTGGATTCGTTTTGAGCAGACTGCAAATATAATTCAGATATTCAAAATATAACTAAACTAGAATAATTATATTTGGAAAATTATACCTGCCAAAATATCTTTGCCTTACCATGCCATTTTCCTTAGCCAAGGTTGTCTGAAGCGGGTGGTACCCCTTCTGTCTGTTGCCTAGACCCTCGATGGTGGTGATTTCCAACCCATGGCAGGATGCGACCGGTTTCATGCACTTTAAATACAAAATGATAAGTTACCAATGGACAATGTCTTTCTTTTACAGGAATATTATGTTACAGTCTTTTCATTTGGTTTTTTGCATGAGTTTACTCTTGATATTACTCACCGAGTTAATAGCATATTGATTATCGGTAGAATGATGAACAGCAACAGTGCAGGCTCCGCAGCCACCTTCTCGGCACATATACTTGGTGCCATGTAGACCGATGCGATTCCTCAGATAATCCACCAGCATTACATCTGAACTCACATCGCTGCCCACTGGCGAAAAATATTTCTATCACAAAAGTAAGAAATACGATCATGGAGGCGTAGTTTCACTTTTGCCTCTCCAGTACTAGTGTGTATATTTCTTACTAATCCTTTTCTAAGTGCGTCACTGACAAAATTATAATCAGGGAGAGAAGAAGACATCAACGAGCCTTTGCCCAAAATGTATGAGTCTAAACAGGAATTCGATGACTTAGATTTAATGAAGGGTTTGTGATTTCAGTTTTATCACACGAATGTAAATACAATTAATTTTTTACTCGTCCAGTGGCAGCAAAACAAATGGCCAAATAATATTGATCACGACAAAATAATTATAACTATGATAATCGTTAAATATGGTATAATAAAAATAGCGTCTATAAAAAAAATACCTGAATATTCCAAGCCATTAACTTTAAATTTTATGGACCCCATGAGCGTTGACTACACACTAGTTTGCTTCGAGAAAATAACACAAAAAAAAATATAAACACGGCTATATACTGAATTTAAACCTTCGATAAGAAGTACAATTAATTGCCGAGTTCGAAAAGTAGGATATTATCGTGACTGACTTTTATAGGTATAATTTTAAACTATCTGGTGTGTTATTGGTACGTTTGGCTTATGTCGATGGAAACACACATTAGCATTCGCTAATCTAAATAATATAGACTACAGAGTCAATGAACCAATGATAAGAATTACCTCTCTTTATTGCGTACCTTTGTAGAAATAAATATAAAAAAACGTAACTTTGTTTACTTAAAGACGGATGGGATCGTTACTACAGAATAGCATAGTAACTATTATACGTTTAGTGCACAATAATACGCAGATGAAGACCCACCAATCGCTAGTTTATTGAATTGTTCAAACATATTTCATAACCATAATACAAATAGCCATTTACAGGATCATCATCATCATCAGCCTATCGCAGTCCACTGCTGGACATAGGCCTCTCAAAGTGCACGCCACTGAGATCGATTTTCAGCTTTACAGGATGTCACATAAGAAAGTAGAAAATTTAGTTTAAAACGTAATTTATTGCAAATTAATTGGCATTATCAGCACATAAAGAAAAACAAAGGAGTGAAAAAAAATTAAAACTATTATCTAAAACGTAACAAAACAACCTATTTGTTTGACGACTAAGTAAAAAAATGTAAACAGATATAAAAGAAAAAAAGTAACAAAACAGAAAACGATGTTACAGGTTTTTGTGTACTTGAAATTCTGTACTTATTGTATAGACTCGTTGAACTTGAAATCTGCAGAATTCGTTTTTGATAGAAGAAAATTTCGATTGACTGTGTAAGGACCATCTGAAACATGAAAATAGGAACTCTTTTATCACAATGCATTTCAAAATACCTCTTTCACGTCCATCTGTGATGGTCCATACGACATCAACAATAGATTCATGGGAGAATTAGGTATAACATGAAATATTGCTAAACAATTATACTCTACCTTCTTGGAACCACTGTGTGGTAGGTATTCCAGACTCCAGTCTAGCTGCAGTAATTGCTTCTCTCAAAGCAAACGCTACAACCACTGCCATACATATTGGAGGCTCACCAATACCTATAGCAAAAGGTACAAAAGAATTTAATAAGGACAGAAAAACAGTCATGAAGATTAGCCTAAAAAAATACAAATTAACTACAATTTAGGTTGCTACGCAATAGTTTAACAGTCATGATTATTTGTGTCAATGTTGTATACTTACATTTAGATCCGAAAACAGAATCGGCACTGTACGAATTCTTTCTGAAGTACACCCGCCAGTCCTGAGGAATATCCCTGGCTAAGGGCACATGGTAGTTCCAGGACCGGTCAGTAAGGAGCTCACCCTTGGGAGAATAGACCAGGTGTTCACAGGTCCAATAGCCGACTCCCATCATGAAGGCACCTTCCACCTGGGTAAAAAAATATGCTTAGATATAGTAAAATACACAATAACTCGAACTAATACAGTGAAAGTACAAACAAGAGGCCACACATAAGAGCCAAAAAAAAATACTAAGTGCTACACTTAAACTGGCTCATGCTTCAGTAATACTTACTTGGCCAATATCAATTTCTGGACTTAAACTCTGTCCAGCATCCTCACATATATCTACTCTCAACAACTCAAACTCTCCAGTCAGTACATCTAATTCCACTTCAGCTACCGTCGCCCCATAAACAACAAATGGATATTCTTCATCAGATCTTGTAAACCCATGAGTTTGTAGGTCCACGCTGTCATTGTAAGCTTTAGTTATCAACTCCTCCCAAGTTGGATTATCCATTCCATCTCGAACAGGCTTCAATCTATCTAGGAGCTGTTGACAAGCACGTTTTACTCCTAAAATGACATTCTGATTCATAATGCTTCCCCCAGATAAAGAACAGTTAGGTGCTATGATTGTATTGTTTTCTTTAATTATAATTTTCTCAACAGGAATATTTAGCATATAAGCTGCTACTTGTACAGCTTTTGTGTTTATTCCTTGTCCCATTTCTATAGCACCATGTGTTATAACTACTGATCCATCTCCGCGGTATACTGACAGGTTAATGTAAAGGTTGATTCCTCCCACTGGTGTCCATCTGAGGAAAGAGAATCTCAGACCTCGTTTCTTCCATCTGTTTTGAGAGTTAAACAGGTCTACAGCTTCACGACGTTTTTTATAATCTGATTGTACAGTTACATACTCAATTACTTCCTTCATATCACTAGTGTATTCTGCGTCTAGGTTGGCCATTCTTACGTCAAGAGGGTCGAGGTTCATTTCGTATGCTATTTGTTCCATCACAAATTCTGACATTGCTACATGCTCTAGTGTGCCTGGAAAACATTATGCCAAAATATAAGAAACATGTAACTGTTTAAGTCAAACATTTAAAAAATAACCATCAAGTATATTGTTACCTGGTGCTCTCGCCCAAGTATTCTTAGCAGTGTCAGTGATGGAATCGTAACTTGTATAGTTCCATCGAGCCCTGTTGTATGCGTTATTAAACTGACCAGTGCCAAGCAAAGTAAACTGTTCGTTTGTCTTGTATCCGTTATCTTCAAAAACATTGTAGTTGATGTATTGGATAACTCCAGTTTTGTCTACGCCAGCCTAAGAAAAAGATAAAATGGTGATGCAGTGAACGTACTAGTATAGAGAAATGAAAGACAATATAATATCAATAATCACAGATGACCATATGAATACATAGGACCATACCTCAAATGTTGAACAGCAAGGCAATCTCTTGCCTAAAGCCTTCGTATTAGTTGTCAATGACTGAATAAATCGACAAGGTCTGTTCAATTTCTTCACGACTAATGCAGCAGCAATGGCTCCTTGTGAACTTCGAGACAATTTGATACCATACGCTCCGCCAACTCGCCGAGTGTGTACATCAATTCTGAAAATTCAAACAATTATATTCAACTCTTTAGTTACCTAAACCATCAAAGGTGTGAATATGTGAGTAGTAACACTTACTGGTTTTGATTCATACTCAAGGCTCTTGATATCATCAACTGTACACCTTCCATCCATTGCGTTGAACAATACACGTCTAACCCTTCATCAGATGGTTTCACCACTGTTACCAAAGTCTCCATAGTATAATGATATTGACCATACATCGAATTTTCACCTTTTATTACTTTTTCAACATCAGAACCGGTATCAGTAGATGGAACATTTGAAAATTCTGTTCTTCTTGTTGGATCATCAACTGTATCTCTGACATCAAGAAGTGGTTCTTTGACGTTAGCATAAGTAGCTTCGACAAGTTTAGCAGCTCTATCAGCTATGTAACGACTATCAGCAACAATTATGCCAATTGGCTGATTGCAATATTTGACTGTACCACTTGCTAAGACTTCTTCATTGGCTGAATACAGAAATGAGTCTGGTGGAGTGAAGGAGTGTAGAATGCTATTACACCAGGGAGAGCCTGTAGAAAAAATAACCTATTCAAGATGCATTTCATTTATATCACTATATACCAAAAATCCTCAAATTCTTACCAAAGCTTTACTAGCATCTATGGATACTATATCTCCAAGAGCGACTGTGCTTAGTGCTAATGCACAGTATACTTCATTAGGGAAGTTGGGTAAATCTTCGGTGTAGAACGCTTCTCCTGCACATTGAATCTACAAACAGAAAATCTATGTAAAATTCAAGAATATAAGACCAGCAATGTAAGTTATGAGTAGTTTATAGGACATGTATTCCAATTTATAATTTTCTATAATAATGTATTTTTTTTGTATATATTTTATTAATAGCCGGTTCTTTAAACCATACAAACACAGGCTGGGGAGTTTGTGCCGTCATTTCTTCTTCCCATTAAAACACATAGGAAACAAAAATATGTATGTTGATTTTCAGTTACAATTTGAAGCTACATTTAAATAAATAATTCTTTTCGTACCAAAGCTTCAACTTTCTGTATCGGCTGGTTCAGTGGCCACACTTTCTGGTTCGTCTCAAATACTTGAGTGGCGCGCGACACTGGCCGGCTGTCGTGCAAGCTAGTGGCTCCAGACTTGTAGCGAGCGAGGAGATTTGTTTCAGGCGACAGTTTCAGTAAACCCTGTATTTTAGAAATATTTTTAAAAGAAAATATAATTTTCTTTTTAAAAGAAAATAATATTTTCTTTTCACACACATATTCAGCCTTATCAGTCATCACATCTAAAGGATTTTATTTGATGTGACTTTCACTTGTTACTTTTGGTAGCTATATTATTTTAAATTAAATTCTTTTCTTTAAATAACAAAGCACATGTTGTAATCAAAATAAATGCTTGTAATAAGTTAATGTTTGTTGTAACTGGTTATAACTTTACACATTCCCAAAATTGCTTAGGTAAATAAAGTCTTGCGTTTGTTATTTTGCTGTGGGCTAGTTTAGAGGTTGTTGACACAAGTGTATCAAATCTACATAAACATTGATAAATGACCTTCATCGTTTGCAAGGGGCACATTACTTCTGTAATGTTATTTTAGACCAAACTAATAAGTAACCAGCCATTTTTCCACTGTTACACTCACTTCCTATGGAAATGATAGCAAATACAGATAAAATATAACCTATATTACTCGGAAAGAGTGTAGCTTTCCAACAGCGAAAGAAATGTTCAAATCGGTTCAGTAGTTTTGGGGAATTATACTTATAGTGGCACGGTTCTAAAAAGTTTCACTCAATCCTTACCTTATAAAACAATCCTAAAGCTACTTTCTTCCGATACTCCACAGAAGGTTCTGGAGGATTATCCTCCACCACCAATTCTTCTTCCAAGATCTTCAGCGCTGAAGTCAGGGTCGCATTGGTGAATAGCTTCTTTCCTTTCAGGAATTGTTCTGTGGCCGTAGCTCGAATGAAAGTTGGTGAAAGAGCTCCATATACTATTCTTGCGCTTGTGACTACGTTGTCAGTAGTTAGTTTATATAGGAAACCTGCGTTTACTAATGCATGAGCGTTTTCTGATCGTGGCATAATCTGTAATAAAGTTTATTGTTAGACTAGCTCTTGCCTTTAGGGAATTTCTTGACAAACCTGAATATATGTACTTCCGTCGTAAGGTTTTTTAGTTTGAGTCTTTCAGCATACACTTTGATCTCTTAATATGTGTTGATTGATTCAATTGTTTTACCGTGTAAATGCAGCAGATATTACATACAAAATTGTATTGTGTGTAGTAATCTACCAAAATAGCAACTTTAATTAATGGTCAGCTATTAATTATTGCTATATAAACATTTTATTTTTGTGTATTTATATTCCAACATTAAAATCTGCATACTGGATAACTTATTGGATTAGTATGAAAAGTTATGTAAACAGTATTCAACATATTTTTATTATCTGGATAGTTTATACTTTATATACATAATTAAAACATTTATTCTCTTGAGGATTAGTTATGTTAAAGCTTATTAAGCTCATAAAGTTTTAGTGCTATATTATATAATTTCATTAGGTTAATTTCGAACTAGATTAAAGTTGAGATAAGCTAAGTAAAAACTTGTAAATACCGTCTACTTAAACTATTAATTAATAAAACCGACTCACTTTATACGTGAAAATATAATGTTCATTGCTGAGAGGAGGTAACATGATATTCCGAATAACTTTTCCCTTCATGTTCGTCTTGAGAAACTCTTGCATCGTCAACGTTTTTTTAAATATCAAATTGTTCTCTAAAACAAAACAAATTCAATTTTTAATCGACTTCCTAAATAAGCATATTCTTAATTTCAGTTTTTTCTTAATCTCTAAATAAATATTGTAAGGTATTCCACAAATCTGATTTACTGAATAAACCATTCTTCAGAATGACAATTTATAGAAATCCAAGTGGAATTTCAACAAGCAATTGTAACCATTAAATAAGTGCTTCATTTCCTCTGAAATAAATTTCCAAAAGCAACTCACGTATAGTCACTTGCGCCCCCACCATTTCTAGAAGCAGGAATATGTCTGACGCGAACCAGTTGTTCTGATTCTTGATCATAAGGTTCCCTGCAATCGACGCCACCTACACATACATAATACATGTGAGAAACCTCACAGACTCCTAGCTATTCAAATAGCCTCAGATCTAAATTACAAAATAGGCCAAATGCAAGACAAACTTCTGTTAAGAGATTTTCGAGCTGGAACATTTTGTTACCACAAATAGGGGTCGATTTTTCTGCATTTTGAAACTGTTCGATGAAATATGTAGCTGGTATAGATATGTACCTATATTTGACAGTTTACCAAATGAACAGAATATAATCATAATTTTGTAAGTTTATCTAAAGGTTTTCTCTAGTAGACGATTTATTTCGCATACAAAAACCATTTTAACAAAGGATAGAGGATATTTCTGAGACGTCAGTTCACACACAAGATTTTGATTGTTATAAGTTTCCATAACTCACATTTCTAACAGGAATATGCGCCACTTTCTGTACGTGATCATAAATCTTGTGCAAATATGAAAAATAGTCTTGGTTAGCCACTGTTTTGAGTATTTCCAAAAACTCCGTGAGAGTGGTCCCAGCGTTCACTATGAGGTTCTGGTCTATTGTGTACCCTTTCAGTTCTTGGACTCCACTTATGTCTATCAAGACACGAGGATAGTCTTCTATGGGGTATACTCCTGCAAAATATTATTCATTTAAATATTGTGTCATAATAATATAATTAAAATATTTAATAGATGCTAGTAAGCTCGTAGCGTTTACTAGGTATGGGATCACAGCCAATGTAAAATGTTTATCTTGCGAGTTGAGAAGCCAAATAAGTATTTTGAATGCTGCTTATTTACTGTTTTATTTTTCATGTCTACTCAGCATTTGTATGACTAACTTACAATTACTTGTTTACCCAAGAAAGTGGTTAAGACTTATTTTTCAAACCACAAAAATATACGTACCTTTCGCAGTATTCCCACTAACAAGCATATAAGAATCGTCACCCTCTTTAATCAAAATCTTGAATATATCTTTAACAGTTTCCACTCGTACCCAAAGCTTATCATCTTTTAATTCTATCTCAATAATATTACTATCTTCTTCTTCTAAGAAGCACCAGTCTTTATCTTCGCAGTTACTTCTGTCACATTTCTGTCCGGTCTTCTGGCAGATGGAAAGTTCTTCTATGTCCTGAATCCTGATCTGCCTTGGGGCGTCTTTGGCGAAACTCTTGAAGGCGTCGAGGATTGGTCTGTAGCCAGTACAGCGGCAGGTCTGACTGCCTAGTGACTTCTCTACTTCCAGCATTGTGATGTCTGGGTTGGTTTGAAGGAGACTGTGGAAAAATGGTATTTATTTCATGTATTCTATTTATTCTTAGCTTTTTAATTAAATGTAGTGATTTTGAATGACTTAATTGGTTTCGTTATAAGAAGTCTTATAATAATGTTCATTCACCATTGATTCTATTGATTTAGAGATAAGAAAAATAACTTTTCAAAATTGTGTAGGAAGCTATTTTTTGAAATGTTTTTGTAATACTATTTATTCAATTGTTCTGAAAAATATTGACTTTCATTCATACTTTGGTAATTACTTAATGTATGAACAGCTGTTTCCAATACAAATATGCTATGTCACTATTTATTGTACAATAATATGTACAAGCTGTCTGTGAATAGAGTTTATTTACCGGTACGTCATTCAATCCAATACATTTACATACAGGTGAGGTAATTAAAAGTTTGTTTAGACTTGCGTCTGAAATTGCGAACTATCTGAAAGTTTTACATTTAAAGTTGACTCGGAAACTTTATGCACTTTGACAGTTACAGCAAGGAATGAGGAGTGTAGACTCCTCATATCCGACTACCGGCTATCGGTATCAATAAAGTATGAAGTATCAGATGTATATCTACCGACTATCGTTATCGATAAAGTAAGAAGTATGTCTAGGTACTCATAAATAAATGTGGTTTCGACTATAACTTATACAAATATTAATGGGTGGATTGAAGACAATACAGGCCATATAAAAAAAAAAACTACTTTTTTCACTATTCTTGTATCCTTCTCACCTGTTCATAGCCATGACCCAGGAAGGTGAGCAGTACCCGCACTGGGTGCCATTGTCCTCGGCTAACTTGGTCTGCAGCTTGTGGTACCCCTTGTGTCTGTTGCCCAGACCCTCGATGGTGGTGATCTCCCAGCCATGGCATGAGGTAACTGGTCTCATGCACTAGTGTGAATAATGGTGTGGTTAGAAATAAAAATGGTGATGGTAAGATGCTGACGATGAAATTCAATTTCAACTGGTAATCGCCACTTCGGAGTAAAGGGTCCTTGATACACTTAAAAGGAACAATTTGAATCACTTTACACTAGCTCAAAGGTACCCAATTATTGCCCCTATTATCATTTTACATGTCTTTAGCTTTAGTGGGTAGCTAGAAGTTAGAACCGAAAGACCGAACTTGTTTTACCGATTAACACGATTAAGAGGTTTCGTATTACCCGCATTGAGAATATGAAATAGGCAAGCCACGGATCAGCTCCATGTAAAAGATTGGTAGTCAGCTGAAGCCAGTTACACAAAACACCGACCCCAACTTAGCCATAGCCACTAAACTATACAGATGAAGATGAAAATTAAAGACGTAATTACCGAATTAATAGCACAAGGCACAGCGGACGGTGAGTGTGCACTCACAACACACGCGCCACATCTTCCCTCACGAAACATGTACTTGGTGCCGCGGAGGCCGAGCCCGTCGCGGAGGTAGTCTAGCAGCGTCGACAGCTCACATCACTACCCACTGGGTAACCCACGTAGAATATAGGAGTAATTACCGAGTTAATAGCACAAGGCACAGCTGACGGTGAGTGTGCACTCACAACGCAGGCGCCGCATCCTCCCTCACGACACATGTACTTGGTGCCGCGCAGGCCGAGCCGGTCGCGGAGGTAGTCTAGCAGCGTCACGTGAGAGCTAACATCACTACCCACTGGATACACAGGATTAGATCAGGAATCAGAGTTAGGTCTTGGACTACAAACAACACTTGCAGTAAGCAAACAATGGTTGTATATCTTAAATTGTGATATATCTTGACAAAAGACTATGAGGGAATAATGTTCACTTTTGGAAAAAAACTTCAGGAAGATCATTCGATGCTATCCATCCTTCTCTGAATTCGGTTCAAAAATACTCGCCCAAATTCAATAAGCTACGCCGAAAACGTCATTATATCCCCGGTATAGTATAATAAAAATACATAATCCTTGTATTCTATAGTTTTTCAAAATGCTTTTTCAAAATTTCTCTGCGTTTGCTTCAGTAATCAAACTACAAGAACAATTATTCAAAATAATAAAAACTAATCCAGACTATAAAATAATTTACCTGAATATTCAACACCATTAACTTTAAACTTTATTTGTCCCATGACTGTGTCCTCTCTCTTCGAATATCTGTCAAATAATAAACAGCCTTCTCACACCCACGCAGACCAATTAAACGACACAACTGAAAAGTGTACTTAACGATGTCATCAATGTTTAATTAAATAAATTGATATTACAATATCGTATGCCGAATAAATTTTATTTTTAACTTTTTCTTTATTATCGAAATTGTTATGGATGATGACGAAATTGTTTTTGTTATGTTAAACTTGTATTCAATAAAGAAGAGTATTTATTTTCCTTATTGACACAAGTGGTTAAAAACATCACAAAGCAATCAAAATAAGCTGTCACTTTTGCTAAGAAAAGCCTATGATTCTTTCATTCGCTGCTTATAAGGCTAAAATTACCTCCCAATTTATGCCTATTTTGAACAATTTATCAAAACATTATTCTTCAAACTGAATATTTACTCAGTATCCAAATAATGCGATTTTCCTTCATCGTTCACACGCCATACGCTAAGTCATTCATAGTTTTGCGAAGTCATCTGAACATAATTTTTCATTTCAGTCACATTATCTTTATTTATCGACCAAAAATATGTTTCAGAGCCGTCACGTGTAAGTACATGTGAGGCTATGGCAGGCGACTTCTTTTGCTGTCACCGTCTTAGCAATAAGACGTACATACTTCGCTCCACCATTGATTTTCAAAAGTACGCTAAGTTCGAAGTTTCCGGCTCGGCTTCCATTGTATTCGATATTATATGTTCCCCGTGTTTCCGAATTCAGGAACTTAGCTCCCCTACCCTCATAAAAACTAGCCTATATCTTTTTCAGGGTCTAGACTACCCTTCCGTGGGCCCATTTTCATTGACATTAGTTCAGTTGGTTTGGCGTAAAAGCACGACACACAACCAGAAGTTACTTTCAGATTTATAACATTTCAACTGAAATTGAAAGTAGCTTCAAATCCGAGTGCATCAACCTCAAAACTCCCCAAACATCTAGTTTACAATACACCATCCAAAAGATTTAAGTTCTGTCACGTAAACTGAAACGTTGAATAATGCGTCTGAGTTCGCGTCTCACTCGATTGCATCTGCTTACTCCGCAGACCACGTAGCGTCGTGATATTTCCATGTCTTTTTGTGAAATATTTCGTATCTTGTCATTTAAGATGATATTTTATAGTTTCTGTTTATCTCGAGTGGTCAACAGAGTTTTTAAAGACCTGTCGACAAATGGAGTAACAGATAATTTTATTGCTTTAAACCTATCCATGTTTCTTATATTAACTGCTAATTTCTATACCCTAATTATGCACTTATTTGACATTACAGTGTATTATGTCAAAATTGGATCAGCAATCGCAAATGAACAGATAAGGTTGTAAAAATATAAATTCTGGTTAAAGTAAATTGCCCTTTAGTCCCAAAACCTCTATATTAATGTCCACGTAATATTTTTCATCATCATCATCATCATCATCCTTCTGCCCTTATCCCTATTTTTACTGTAGTCGGCGCAGCATTTTTTCTTCTTCCATACTATATCTATGTGCCACGTACTATTTTTTAATGGTGGATACTAAGATGATGAAGCAAAAATATAATTTGACACACCCGTGTCGTTGCACCTGTGCACATTGATAACAACTGGTTCTTTGTAACGTCGCATTTTAAATGTTTATTGCGCCGAAAATATCTTGCTTTATATAAATTAGGATATAAAAATATATTATTTGAGTATGTAAAGACATTATAAAGACAGATTTTGGAAATATAAAGATCGATGATAAAGAGTTTATTTTCCTTACATAATTTTGTCAAAGTGAAAATGACATGACATGACGGCATACTTCTTAATTGTAAGAAGCATACATACACATTGCTTTAATGATAAAATGCAGGACCACAATGTACGTGCTATAATATCTCTATACAAAATTCAAGTCCTATAAATATCCTCCCATTCCCTTCCCATAGTATAGAGTTACATACCCACATTATATCAGGAATATAACACCAGGTTGGACAGGCCTACACGTCACTAAATAAAGTGACCGAGGCAATTCATCAAGGGTCCTTTCTTACTTGCCACGGATTAATGAGTCAATGAAGTGATCATAGCCTTAATTAAATTATGAACTGTTTTCGCTCGCGACTTAGTTGGTGTATTAAGGGAACTGCAATCTGCAACTAGATAAACATTAGTCTATCTTCTCCAGAGTACCGTTTAGCTTCTTGAAGAATTTCATTTCAATCAGTTTAGCATTTTCAGCAAAAATAACCAACTAGCTTTCGCATTAAAGAAGATTTATTTTGTCTGTTTGTGATGCTTTCAAGTCAAAAGAGCTGAACAGATTAAGATTAAATATTATGTGGAAAGAAGTAAGTCCTTAAATACGACTTTAAGCTACCTACTTTTCATCCTGTTATGGAAAGAAATTCTCTCGAAGACCGCTTGTTACGGTTTGTTGATGAATTTTCTCACAAAAATCCCTCAATAATAGGATTCCAGATTCGATAAGCTGCCAAAGAAATAGGTCATGTTTTGCTACACCCTTTTCAAGTTCAATGGGTGGAAACAAAAGTTATTTTCTTAGTAATATTACTCTTCACATCTCGCAGTAGTCGGCAAAAACAAGGTTATTTTTATGAGGTTTGGTCAGACAAATCGATTTACTCGTTAGCATAGAAAAAATGTCTGGAACGGAGGTTTTCTATACCTAGCCTATAAAATACAAAGATAGAATAGAATTAGTTACAGAGAGGCATCACAAAAAACTTGCCTTAAACATTGATTTCTAGTAATAAATAAGTTCCAACCCTGAGTTTTGAGTACGTATATTATAATGTTATAAAACTTTTTCGTATTTAAGCCAAAACACAGAGAAACTGAGTTTCATAAGTTGATATAAATGAGCACTCCATTAACTAACTTAACTATGTCTTCTACCACGACCCAACCCTTTTAGTTGCCGCATGACAGAATATGAAATTTTAATTAAAAAATATCTAGCACAAAGCGACTGTAAGATGCGTGGTCGTCATGTGGACATTCTGTGGCGTAGCTGTGGTCGTTATGTGAAATATGTGGGCCTAATGGGTGTCGCGTAATACGGTTCTACTGCAAGTTTCAATTACGAAGGAATTTGTGTTATGAAATGTGGAATTTTGTGTTTTAACTGTCTTCGTTTTGAAGACACGCTGCTCGTACATTAAAGTAGGTATAATAAATTATAGTCTATACACACACATTCCTTAAAAGTAGCAGATGGTAGATGAGTAAGGGAATTTATATTTCGCAGTTCCGTTCTATTAGTTACTAGTCTATCTGTCTGTCATCTTGCAAAGCTAGTTTCTTCTAAAAATAATATACTTTTCAGCCTACCTACCCGACAGAAGTTCATAATATTCATAGCACAAACAAACAGCACTACAGAGCCACAATGCAAAAACTTGCGTAAAATTGCGATGCACTTTAAACCCAATACTGTTGCTGGTCTAGTTTCAAACAAAATTGCTGTAGATTTTATTGACACGAACTAAAATGTCCCAATATGCGGTGTGGCCACTAAACTCGCGTTTGTGTTCCGCTACGCTCGGTTGTTTGTCGGACAGTTAGCTCATACATGGCTCATACATAATGTCAAAGTTACTAAGGAAGTTTATAAGGGGAGTACATATGGAAATTCATTAGTGAAGTTCATAAAGGGAGTAAATAAGGGGAGTACATAAGGAAGTTTATAAGAAAGTACATAAAGGGAGTAAATAAGGAAGTAGATGAGGGGAGTAAATAAGGAAGTAGACAAGGGGAGTACATAAGGAAGTTTATATGTATAAGTAATGGTCAAAGCAGGCTTTGAAGGCCCGCGAACTACTTACTTAAAAATGGTCTCTACAGAGTTGCATTTATTAATTTAAATCGGCATACTTATCTTTGTTTTATCTTTATAACTGCTTCACACACTTTCTCTGCCACTAAAAACTTAAGCCAACCAATTTCAAAACTTTATTTACCAAAAAAACCTACACTAAATCGCTGCTCTCCAGGCCGCACTCCGAGCGCGGGGTGTGAAAGTAGCCGAATGGCAGTAGTTACGGCACTGGACCAGCAGTACGGCAGTCTACAGCAGTCTACGGCAGTCTACGGCAGCTCCGGCAGTCTACAAACAGATTGTGTCGCTAAGAATTTGTATCCGACCTGTTTGTATTTGTTCCCATTTCCGAACGAACCGATTGAACGGTTTTAGATTGAGTTATACTGTGTTTGTCGCCAGATATTTCTGCGTGAGGTTTGTGTGGGACGTTTAAGTTATCTTGCAGGTCTATTTTTGTTGCTATAAAGGTTAAATGCCGATTTAGTATCGATACATGAAAGATCGATTTAGTTAAGACTTTTGGAAGATTTGCAACATTTCGATTACACACTTTTAGTCGCATATTTTTATCAAAGTATAGTGTTATGAAGCCGCGGCCGTACTAAGCTTAAGCCTTCAAATATAAAACAGACCTTTATAAAAAAGCATACCAGCCATTAATTTCGCTCATTAATTTTGAAGTAGCACCAAAAACACGTGCTAAAAATTATGCCCTTCCGACGTTAACGACTCATTTTAAAAATTCACAATGTAACCCTTCTAGTTTCAGAGGGAAATGTCCAAGCAAGGACACCACTAAATCATACGGTCCGTGTGAATATTGTACGAGTCTCCATCCATCCTTACTTTGTGACAGGTGACAACGGCCTCGGCTTGTGGGTGACATTGTCACCCGCAGGTCTGCAGGTTTAACTGAAGGTGGCTTTATTAAGTGCTGCAATTGCTAAGTATTGGTGTGTTCTTTAGAAGTTTAAGCATCAATTTGGCAAATATATTCAAAGAGTCAGTCAGGACATGATTGGGTTTCCCAAGGTAGAATCGTTCAATGTTAGGGTAGGTTAGGTTATTTGCATTTTCTTTTCGGATAAACCAGAAATTCCTGGAATGAAGGAAATAATATGTTACCTACCATCAAAACATTTTCAATGAAATAAATCTAATAAAAGGCACAGGTAGAATTAAGGTGATCCCGATCGTAACCAGATATCTCGTGGGACGTTCAATCGACCAGAAATTGCACTTGGCTCGGATGCCAAGTTTCGCCAAGATACACCTTTGAGCTTCCACTAAAGCTAGCCAGTCGTTCTGACCACTTCTTGAGGCCATTCAGGTAAGTCTGAGACCTTAATGCAGGCTTTGATAAATTGTCCAGTGAACACGCAAAAGCAATTCGGAGCCACTTGAAAATTTCCACTGAAAAATAACATGCACCATTTTAGGAATCTGAATTTGCACCTAGTGAACTATAATTAATCTAATGCTGTTTAAAATTAGGTGACGATAGTGGAATACTATGAATGCATGAGAAAGATTTCTTATGCCTAAGCTACAAGTTTCAATGATGGCGATTTTTCGCTGAATCATTGGAAAACCTCCAATATACACATGAAGTTTTTTAATTTAATTCCTTTAATCACTGCTTATGAAACACTACGAAAGTCGTGACAAAGATCAAATTCCAGAACACAAAGACTGCTGGAACATTGCAATCCATCTTCCACAATGAAATAAACGCTGCAGCACAGAACTACAAAGAAACCAATTAATATCCACATTACGGCGATAAAAATCTTCAACTGGAGGAAAAGTATGATGCTTTTCTGGATTCCAGAAGCGCTGGGTACCCAACGTAGCATTATTCCATTCTAGCCTTAAAACAAACCAGTGCCGACAAGGAGATCTTGCACAAAGCTAATTTAGAGGCCACTGCATCTCTCGTTATTTATTACGTCCACTATTGCGAGATTCCAGTGTGGCGTGAATGATAAAACGAAGCGATATGGAGAGAAAAATGGTGGTCTGCTCCACGGAAAGAAATTGCCCAGTTTCTTTGTATGTCCGATAAATGTGTCAGAGGATTATTATGCTAAAATTTTATTGTGAATCCAAGGAAGGATGGATTGAAAGAATTGAAAGAAAAAATATTTCTGGTGCCATAATTGTTATGAATATAAGAATATAAAAGTGGTTTACTTCACGATTTGTTGTGTAGAAGACTTACATTTAGGTTGACATCAAAACTCAACATTGTGTCTATATATTGTACCGTTTGTAAACAGAAACCTTATAATTTTAAGAAAAGACCAAGAAGATATTTTACTCGGAATAATAGTCTTTCCTTGCACATAAACTTCTCTCTAAATGCTGCACTCCCCAAACAAAATCGCTGTCCTTTCACGACCTGACCCGATCATAACTTTCGACATGAGCACCGCTGTTTCATAAATATTGCAATATGCACCTTATCATAACGACAAATGGTCCAATTTAGGTAATAGGCTGTATTTTATTAATGCCTCAAGAGTTGTCCTCTTTGCCCTGGGTGATATTGTTACTTGATTTCATTTTTAAGACACAACTCGAAATATTTTGAAAAGAATTTTGTTGAAAGAATTTTTAAACAACGCTATGTGCACTATGTTGTACATAGGTACTTCTTTCCATTCATCACAGCGCATTAGTTTCGACGCCTTTAATAATAACAAATGTTGTGTATGGGTATTGCAAACACTCGCGGTCGCAATGCTTGCTATAATATTTTTGGTAGGCGCTTCAAACCACAAATCCCACTGACGGACGGGAAGCATTTTTTTTGTATTATTCACAAGCAAGTGTCGGTAACTTACTACCTAAAAACGAAGTTAGATTGCTGAAAATAAACAGCTTCGAAATTGAAATATTTGCTTATTTAAATAGCAAGTTCTGAAATGTTTCCTAGTGCCAGCACAACTAGAGCGATAAATCAAAAAGCAATAAATTACTCTCGAGAATACTAAACTTTCTTTAACAATATCCCAAGATTGCTGAGATCTTCGAAAAACGAAGATAACACAGAGCATTCAAAGAAAGCGATAGCCTTAACGATATTTTCTCGAGAAGACAGTTTTAAATGTAGTTAAACCGAGTTAAACTTAGTCCACGTTTTTTCGTTTCGCCGACTTGAGCTTAAACACAACAAACAAGGATGCTTGGGTTCCGTGACTTTAAAACATTTGGGAAATCCCCGGACTTACAGATAAAAATGTATTATTCATTCTTGAAATGTAAATCGGAAACTTTGCACTACTTTACGCCATTCAATACAACTTGTCTATCATATAAAAAAGAACGACAGTTTTACGTACAAGTACTTAGCTCGGAAAGTTTTTGATGCTTCCATCGTTCTTATAATCAAGATCAAACACATCGTTGCTGACCGTAGGCAGGCCATATCGTAAAACCCAAAGTGGATAGTGAAAGGACAAACTCTTCGCAAATATCTCCCTAAGTTATTTTTTACGAAACCCTAGGGATACAGGTGGCCTTTTTGCCAGATACGATACCCTACAACAGTGGTTCCTAAAAGCATCAGGCTATCACACTTAAAACGCAATATTTTAATATCCCGTGCTATTTCCAGCGTCCATAGGGAACCCGGTCCCTCAGGGTCTCACTGCCCTCCCCGGTACATTAGCATAAATTAAGCGAGAGGAAATTTCAGTGTCGACGCAAAAAATGTGTGAGTTAAAAAATATGGCAATTTAGCTTAGCTTTAATTGCTTTGGGACCGAATTAATTGTAGCCGAGCGATGCTTTCTTGTTTATTTTTTTGTTTCCTTTTGAACTAAGGTTATAAGGAGTAGACTAGATGTTTGAAGAAGGGTTCATTTGTTTACTTCGTTCGCCGAAAGGTAATTGCGTTTGGGTTTTTTGGGGAGAAACTTATTTAATTTACAAAAGTAGGTTGTTGGGTTATCTAGGTTCGAGGCAGTCTGTAAATAAGGATTTCGCTTTCTTATTTATTAACAGACTTGGAAACTTGCAGCTGATAAATTATCCTTTTGTCTGTTTTTGTCGCCATCAAAACAGATTCTTTAAAATCTCTTAATAGTGTTATGAATCCTCTCCGAGCCATTGAAATACAAAACATGTCGACATTATCAGAGAAACGTATGCAGCATCAATCATGGCTGCCATTTATCACATGCTCCGTCACTACAGCTGACTACATATGACGCAGTGTACCTACCACTGGGAAATGCACGAACTGTATTTTGGTATCAGATTACTTATTTTTTTACCAAATTACGAATTTATATTGAATTTCTAGTGTCCTGGTGTTTACAGGTCCGAAGATTTTCCTTTAAACCTATCATGAAATTGTTGAAGACTGCTGCTATCCAGAAGTATAGAAAAAGAGAAAATTGTCTTCGCACATAAACAGAATACCAATTACAAATGAATAAATTACCAACTAAAGAACAGCAATAAACATATTTAGCTCCAAAAACAAAGAGAAACAAAAGATAAATTCTACTAAACAGGTAATTTTCCATTTTCTTTTCGTAAATTGGGTCTGCAGGTACTAGGCCAGTTAATGAAAAACCCAGATACCAATTAACATACTCCGGCAAGTTCAGATACACTCGGAATTGGTTTTGTAAGACAAATGGGACCTTGGGATAGGAAGACTTGCTATCTCCTAATGGAACTAAACGATTGCATTCTAAACAGGGGTCTTCAATTAGTTCAAGTTTTCTTATTAGATTTTCGTGATTTTCATTGAAAGTATCCGTTGGGTCTGATCAGTTCGTAGTTTCCTCAATGAAAGTAGAAATTGGAAACTTCCACTGTTCTAGAGAGGTGAAATAAGGAAAAAAGGATCGTTCTTCCAAAAAGAAACAAATGTTAAACCAATAGTGATGATAAAATACTGATAAGACAAGAAATGTCCAAAAGTTTCCAAAATATAAAATGAATATTCTTGAACCAGTCTTCTTCAAAGTTCCTGAGGCATTAACAGTCACTAAAGAGGTCACATAGGCTTCACCACCATTTGACACTATAGCCCTAATCACCATACAAAACAATCAGGTCTCCAGGCTCATAAATACACCGTCCAGTATAGTGAACACTTGACTTTAACGCGTTATGCAGCGTACTCCCTGAGGCACCATAAGGACTGCGGTCGCGAACTAGATTACACTGCAGTGCCTGGTCTTCTGATTTAATTTACACGAACTAAGCACCGTTCTGTGGACTGCTGTCAGGAAACTTAGAGAGGAAAAAATATGCTGCTTAGTTTAAAAGATGGTGATACTTATGTAAACTTTTATCATGGTTGAATCGGCAATATGGCTGAATAGCTGATAATAATATGTGATACAGATTCAAGGGTATAAATGGCGTGACCTAAGGCCAAGAAAAATAAACGATTAGGTCTTCTTCAAATTAAATTATCTTAAATGTTCACAAAGGTATAGCTATACAGCCTACCTCAAGTCATAGGAGCTGACTTAATTGAACATTAATATAACCTAATAACACTCACCTTTCAAAAATTATTTCACTTTTTGATCAATCATAAAATAGTCAATTAATTAAAATTCTGTGGGAAATCACCATGAGTCATGGACATACACAAGGTGTGCCAAACACTTGTCGCATTCCGTCTCACACACTATGTAACTGCTTATTTCTTAAACCATATATTATCTAACGTCCGTCACACATCTGTCTAGTAATTATGTAATTATACTACTACATATTATACAGTATATACTTGAGGTCACTGACCACCGTGAGTCATGTCGTGTGGTGTGTTGCGAAAGTTCCGAACTTGCAACAAGAATCTACTTGAAGTTGAGCGGATAATTAGGTGTCACAAACTTGTGTTGCACTTTGCTAGAATGTTCAGCTATTTGCACCCACTATTGTATGTTACTTTAGATGTGTAGCTTGTTTGGATAACGAGAATGAGATTAGAGGTAACCATGTGTTGCTGATAAAACTGTTAAGGTCAAATGCGAGGGCCCAAGAAGAAAACTTGTAGAAACGTTATATGGGATGCATTATATACCTACATATACAGATGCATTTTGTTCAGGCACGATTAAGATCTGCCTTGTAAACATCCTACAAATTACATAGTTTCGTTTCGTAATAATGTTTTATTTTGGGGCTTCACTGTTAAACTAGTCAAAAGCCCTCTTAAGAAGACCGTCCAAAATCCAATCAATACCATAATGCATACTAATTGGCAGTCCAGTGTACAGTTGAAACATCGTTTGTAGTACGTCATTACCATCGGCCTAAGATCATTAAACCAACCGCTACAGTAACTTTTTCTGTTCCAAAGGTACCAGTCGTATGTGCATCAAGTTTATACTTACATATGTTTGTCAATTTTATCGTTAGCATGCGAAACGATGTGATACATATTACTACTTGTTGCCCTGCTTTGTCGTATTGGGTTGACCAGGTAACTGGGTTGAGGAGGTCAGATAGGCAGTCGCTCCTTGTCCTTGCAGTCTAGCCGGATGCAGCTGAGTACCAGTGTTTTACTCAGCTGCATCCGGTTAGACTGGAAGCCGATCCGAATATTGTTGGGAAAAGCTAGGCATATGATGTTGCCCTGCCTTACTTCTGCCTTACTACGCGTAAATAGCCCATCATTTTCGCATGTGCGGTTCCAGTTGGTTCAATGGTCTGAGTAATCGGTCGCTACTGGGGCAAACTGTGAGAAACTGTCTTTTGTTTTAGATACGCGATCGGACACTACGATACGTTTGATCGGTAGGTTCCTATTGTGGAATAGTGGATACCCACCATTGGTTTGTGTATCGTTAATTAGATATTTTGTGTGTGTTGCAAAGATCTAGCCAGTTACAACAAAAATTCACATCTTAAAAGTATCTAGGTGTTGGATTGAACTTAATGCATAAGTAAGACCTATGCACTGGCAGGTTCAATGGTTTTCTTGTGACAATGCCCATCTACAATTGGTATTTATGTTTGGGGTTTTAGTTTAATTACACGTAACTCACTGATGACACTAAACTTAAAAACATTATCATGTTAACCATCTATTTAATACCAATTTACAAAACACCTATAATCACCAATGACTTAAGTCCCTACCTGGCACTCGAAGCAATCCTCACCCCTCATCCCGGTCCATTGACGACGTGATCGCATTATCATAACATTCATCTCGTAATTACTGAAGCGAGCTCGCGAAGTACTGCAGAACAACATTACTCGCTTCCTTAATAACTCACCAAATTATATCAATTTGAATTTATTTTAAAGTAGCTGGTTTATTCTTGGTGTTTTTGTTATTTTTAAAGTGGGTCTCTAGATCCAATCATCTATTCTTTATCTACCGAAGCAAGGACATAATTATTTTTGGCTGTTCTATCAAAAAATAGAAATAATTGTTAAAACAAACTATACGTACTTGAATAAAACTCTTACTAAAAATATAATATGGACTTATGGATTCCCCACAAAAAAAACTTACTAACATTCTTCGAATAAACATTGACTTGGAACAAAAGGCTACCATCCCAAATGGCACAGATATAAGCTGAGCTATGTGCTTGTCTTGTAACAATAACAAATTATAATTAACGCAAAACCTACTTGCTTGCCTGCAAAAACATCTGTAGCAAGAGCATAAGCCACAATCGCACACACAGAAGCCCATATCATCACCACAACCCAACCATTTCAACCCTTTACAATCCCCTACAAAAAAACACCATCTTATTAAATTGTCACGCCTTATCACACCATCTCGTTATCACTGGCATGCCCATATCATGACGCGTTAATGTAAATTGGGACTTACACGAATGGCGCGCGATCGTATCAGTTAACACCTTATCAGTTACGTTAGTGATAGTGATTGTGTTACTGCTATTGCTTCCTCGATTGTCAGTGTGAACGCTTCAAGGGTAACCTGAAAGTTATGTAAATTGTTTGTCTGATGCGTTTTTACTGCTAGACTACTCAAAGATTTTAGTAAAATTAGGCACACGGATAGTCTCAAGAACCTGAGAAAAGTCGCAAACTGTTTATAACCTGATGCGGAAAGTAGTGGCCTAGGTGCGCTGGTAGAACCACGGGTAATAGAGAGTGTATGCTTTTGACACTATTTAGCCACAGGAAATAAGTCGATTCATATTATGGAAAGTGCAAGAAAATCTTAACCATTTTAATACAGTAAAAATAAAGGTTCCCTTATGACACTTTTTAGTTACTTACTTAAGTTCGTAGATAACGTATTAACAGCTTTCTCGTAATAAGTTAAAAATAAAGTCGATTACATCTTACTTTTACAAAATAATGGCAAAGAAATAAATGGAGATTAGATTATCGAACGTTAAGCAATATTGTCGATATTGTGCGAATTATCTCATATAATACAATGCAATGATTGTCACGTTGTTTTTTAATAAGCTGGTTATAAAGTTCGATAAGTGTGTGACCCAGATTGTGCCAAGAGTGAAAGGTGACACAGATCTTAGCGTGTCGATGTATTCAAACTGCTATTTCGAGACGTTTGTCAGCTGGCTCGTTGGTCTAGGGGTATGATTTTCGCTTAGGGTGCGAGAGGTCCCGGGTTCAAATCCCGGACGAGCCCAAATCTTTTGTAATTTTCTAACAACTACTGAGTATTTTTGAACAGTAATAGACTCATTTATCACGAGGTTTTAGCTTAAATTTTGTTTTTTGGAAGTGTTTATGAACTAAATCGTATTTCCGTAAGAAAAGTAAGAGTTTTTTATATAAATCCTGATTTGGGCCACGATACGCGTTGAATAATATAGCAGATACATCGCTTGACATTCGCACTTGCGAATAAACAGGAAGTGTGGGGGTGTTTGGGGTGTTGGAGGTACCAGGGGGTGCTGGGGGGTGTTACGACGTGTTGTATTGTACATTTGGATTTAGTTGATTTTTATAATTTATCTTTCTTTAGCCGACATGGTGTGTTTTCGTGAGGAGAAATCCAAATACTTAGATATCAAACATCAACAATGGTGAAAGAATGATCATAAAACATCCTGTATTAGAAAAACACTTACGAATTCAATGATAATATATATATTATATGAACTTAATCAATTTTCACAATATCGCAAGTCGCAACCGCCATGCCTCTTCGAATGGCCGCCTCCGCGCGACTCTTCACCCCCGCTCTCTCTTGGGGTTGCCAGCTTATTCTTTTAAATTATTACTTTTTGAATAATTTAAGTTATACAGCTAATAGACGGCCGTCCTGTTAACGGAATGACCCTATTCCGTGTCGGCCATTCGAGCTGTACGTGGTATGTCCTCATACAGTTTCATGATAATGATTGTGAAGTAAATCAGTTTCCATAATTTCTTCAAGTTAACTGCTTTACTCCTATAATAATTTTGTCTATTTTCTTCCGCTCTTTTGAAGTTTATTTCTCCATCCGCCTTTTGTAGTCGTCCAGAGATTCGGTTGGTTTAATCCAGTAAAGGGTCTGTGGATATGAGAATTAAATTAATTAGTTAGGTTTTGGTGTCAGTCAAACAAGTTTAAGTTAATGTCTGGCCACTAATTCAGTGAATTTTATGATTTCCAGAAGTAAAATATAATAATATTATTATCTTTACAATTATTGCAAAATACTTGAGGTTGATTTGTAGCGTTATCTCTAATATTTAATTTATTAGATTAGTTAGTTACGATAACAATTAATGGTTCTCTAACGTATTATTAGAGAGGCCAACTAGTAAGTAAGATACAAATCTGCATCGATTAGTGCCGTCTTGTAGTTTGACGAATTGAACGTCTTAGGAGAGCGCCCCGATAAATAAGCATCCTTCTCCAACGTTTTCTTTGTAGTGTGACGAGCATCGCGTGTTTCGGTATCCTTCACTAGTTTCAGTGAGCACCTTACGCCACAGTATTCTTTAACGAGTTGAACGTCATAGGAGAGCGCCACAATAAATGAGCATCCTTCTCCAATGTTTGCTTTGTAATGTGACGAGCACCGCGCGTTTCGGTATCCTTCACTAGTCTCAGTGAGCACCTTACGCTACGGTATCCTTCAGTCATCATCACTCAGACAATTAGGTGTTATAAATGTCGGTTGGTGACCTTCACCACCAATTTATACGTACATGGTTTGTATCCATTTCCACCAACAAAGTGAACGTAGTGGCAGATTTTATTCCTCCCTTGACTCCGGTATATCCTGGAATGTAGCCTTAGAGGAAGGGGGAAGTTATCTAGGTAATATCTACTATATTATAATAGTGAGTGTTGTATGTACATATTATTAATACACACACATGTATGTAGATGTGTGATGCCTGTAAAATATTAGGTAAAGGAGTAAACTGGTGGGAAAGATATCATAAGCTAGTGATACATATAAGTATTAGTTTCAGCTAATAATATAATAAAACCGCTATAAAATCTGTAAGAGTAGTTTTATTTAAGTGTTTGATACAGTAAACGAGTAAGTGTCAGAAATCACTATTCAGTTAATGTCGGAGTCGCTGTCGGTTAGGTCGTGTGCGTCACTATTGTTGTCAGTATTAAACGTGATCCACTTCTTTAGTTGATCAGCAGGATATATGCTTTTATATTTCCGTTTTGACAGACCGTCAATACTGGAAATTTCATACCGATCATTTTTGAGTACCGCCGATATTTTATATGGTCCTCTAAATTTAGGAAGAAGCTTCTTACTTTTTCCGGTTGCGGGGAGATGATGGTTGGGGATCATGACTAAGTCCCCTAAATTAAACATCTTGGTAGGTGCCTTGTTGTTGTCATATCTTAACTTCATCTGTTTCTGACTATCTTCTATATTTTTATTGGCTAGCTCGCGAATTATAGATCTTTGTTTTTCTCTGTCAAGTTCGTATCTACTCGGTTCGTTTCCATTCGGTTCTTTATCAGTTGATTCTTCCGTATTCGGTTCCTCGTCATTGTCAGTGTTTACGCTGTCGTCTTCCCGTAAGGCGTTAAGAATGTTCCCTTCGTTGGGTCCAGTCGTTCTTTTACCAAACACGATTTCGGACGGAGAGACTCCAGTAGTTTTGTTTCGGGTATTGTTCAGGCTCCACTGCACATTTTCTATGTGCATGTCCCAATCTCGTTCATCCTGACCGTGGTTGGATGCGGCTAGAGACTCCAGTATGGTCCGGTTATATCTCTCGATCTGCCCATTTGCTCGCGGGGTTGCCACGGAGTTTTGAACATGTTTTACACCTATAGACTGGACGTATCGTTTAAACAATAGGGATGTGAAACTTGTTCCCCTATCGCTGATTATGATTTTTGGGACACCTACCACACAGAAAATGTCCTTTAAAACTTTTATAGTCGTTTTGCTTTTGAGATTTCGTACCGCTTTAATGAATATAAATTTACTATATCCGTCAATAATCCCTAAAATGTATTCGTTTCCATTTTTGCTTCTTACAAATGGACCTAAGTGGTCCATATGTAAGGTATGAAAGGGGGTGCGCCCTTTGGGGATAGGGTGCAGGTAGCCGCTGCTTTTGCCAGTCGACGCTTTGTTATAAGCGCAGTTGAGGCACGACGACACGTATTTTTTGATGAATTTCGTCATTTTGGGGAACCAGAAATCTTTTTGTATCTTGTCGAGGGTTTTATCTACAGAGAAATGCCCAGATTCGTCATGACCCATCTGGCAGATGCGCCACCTAGCCCCGTTAGGGACAACCCATTTAAGTTGATCTCCAATTTTTCGGTATATCTTATCATTTCGTAAAACATAATTTTCCATAATATCCTTTATGTCCCTCTTATCGGTGTTTAGTATCGATCTGACTAGTTTCAGATGTGGATCCGCCAATTGTACCGACTGCAACCAGTCAGTGGTCCCAATATTCATGATCGCCAATTCGTCCCCGTCCAACAATCCGGGGTCATCTACCGATGTTATGGGATTGCGGCTTAAAGCGTCCACGTGTCTCATACTCTCTCCAGGTCTGTAGTCTATTGTAAAGTTATACTCCTGAAGCAGAAGCCACCACCGTGCAATTCGAGGAACTAAGTCCCTCTTTGTTAGTGTCGTTCTAAGGGCATTACAGTCGGTGTATACCTTAAAGTTAATACCGATGAGATATATGCGAAACTTCTTCAACGATAGAACTACGGCTAGAGTTTCTAACTCATAGGAGTGCAAAAACTCCTCTTCCTTAGTAGTCTGCTTACTGAAATAAGCTACCGGTCTCAGAGGTGACTTTTCATCGGGTTTTTGAAGTAGAATGCCTCCTACTCCGTGCTTACTTGCATCGCAGTGTACTTCTGTAATGAAACTAGGGTCATAAAGGGCCAATAAAGGCCGCTGAATCAATTTGGCTTTAATTGTATTAAACGCTTCTTCTTGAGGTTGTTCCCATGACCAGGGCACGTTGGCCTTCGTGAGACTAGTCAACGGCTTGGCGATAGCACCGAAGTTCGGAATAAATCTTCGGAAGAAGCTTGCCAAACCGACAAATTGTCTCACATGATGTATATTTGTTGGGACCGGAAAAGACGCGACGGCGTCGATTTTCTTGCTTCCAGGCCTTAGGCCGTCTTTGGATACCTCATACCCCAGATAGTCTAAAGATGTTTGAAAGAAATAGCATTTCTTAACATTGAGTGTCAAACTTGCTTTGCGTAACGACTCCAATATTTTCCTGAGTTTGTCCAGCCCGTCATCTATCGTCGTGGCTGGGGATAACAAATCATCCATGTAAGGCATTGCCAGATCGTATCTATCCTTACCCAGAGCCTTGTTGATCATATGTTGGAATACAGCAGGAGCGTTCACGAGGCCAAACGGCATCCTGGTGTACTCATAATGTCCGTCTGGTGTAATAAATGCGGTTAAATGCTTGGAATCTTCCGCGACGGGAATCTGATAGTACCCAGACTTAAGGTCGAGACTGGTAAAATAGTTTTTACCGCTCAAACGATCTAACTGGTCATCTATGACCGGCATTGGGTAAGAATCCTTGATAGTTTTCTTATTCAGGGCTCTGTAGTCCACACATAAACGATACTCGCCGTTTTTCTTTTTAACAAGGACTATGGGGCTCGCATACGATGAATTGGATTCCCTCACAATGCCAGAATCAAGGAGCTCGTTCACCAAATTTCGAACTACCAGTTTCTCTGTATAGGGTAAGCGGTAAGGCTTATAGGATATAGGTACATCGTCCTGTAATTTGATATGCATTTCAGAAATAGGGGTCCTACCGAGTTCGTCTAATTCTAACGCGAAACAGTCCCTATAGTCGTTCAGTAGTGTTAGTAGTCTATCACGTTGGTCATGCGTAGCGTCGGTACCTATATTTAACATGTCCATAGTCAAAGGTTTATAACTATAAGAATTAGTACTGTCAGACTCTATTATGTTATTTACCTCTAAAACTGGTGTATGCAAAAGCGTAGGTATATTAGGTATAGGTAATGCACGAGCTATAACTTTGTCTTTTCGCATAAGGACTTCTTTTCCGGAGTAATTAATTACTGGCAACATCCCTACACCATCACCAACCTGATATATGCCAGGAATTGTAATAATTTCCTCGTCCATCTTGTAAGATATATTCCCAGGTATGTATATATATCCAGTGTGTTGGTTTGCGTAGCGGATTTTGATGTTAGTCATTTTACCAACCGTAGTATCTTCCGCGATTAACAAATCAACCTTTTCGGGGAAATCGGAATATAGAGTTAGGCTTGTGCTAGTTTTGTATACTACCACACCTGGTCTTTCCGTAAAATTTTGGCCAATTAGTAAATCTGTACTTAAATACTCATCTGGCACTATGTATATGTCTACCTCAGCCTTCACAAAATCCAGTACTATCTCAGCCTTTGCTTTCCCAATAGGCTGAATTGTTCCAAATGCGAAACCTCTAATGTGTAATAGATCCTTAGAATCTAGTTTTAGGGACAATTCGTCAGCCAAACTTTGTTTGCCGATTGTACATTGGCTGCCAAAATCAAGGAAGGCATGTTTCTGGTGACCGTTGATGGTCACCATCTTGTTATATATGTTTGTTTTTTCATTGTTACCGGTAATATGTAGTACTTTATTTTCTGAACTTCCTTTCTTATCGTCGGTGGTTGTTTTAGTAATCTTATTGGCTTGATCTCGCCTACAGTGTTCTGCTATATGGCCCATACGATTACACTTTACGCATCTTTGCCATTCTTTTGTGCATCTTGGTGCAGTATGCCCATTTTCGGAGCAGTTAAAGCATTTAATACCCGAAATTCTACTATTTTGCTTGTATCCGGCCCTTTTCCGTTAAAATTGGATTTATTTATTCTATTGTTTGGTTGCGTTAGAGTCTTCCGATTATCTTTAAACGTTTTAGCAGTAATACTGCGCAGATATCTTAGGAGCTTGTTTGGGCTTCTAAAATTCGCACCCTGCGCGTTTAATCTAATATTACTATCATAAATCCCATGTATAACGCAGTCTACTGCGTCCTTTCCCTTTATATTGCAGTGGCTTATCAGTTTAATTTTGTCGTAAAATATTCTTCGAGAGTTTCTTCGCGCTTGCTCCTCCTATCCAGCATTTCTACTAAACGGTCGGCGTAATTCCTGTCATCCGGAAAATTTTCTAGAATCTTCCGCTGCCATTCCCTCCAACTAAGGTTCACTGACGATAAACCTTCATACCACCGTCGTGCTAGACCGTCGAGTTTGGGCAATGCGTGAAAGATAATCTGCTTATCACTCCAGTTGTACATATCAGCAGTCTCGTTAACCTTTTTGATCCACGATTTTGAAGTTTGCGTTTTCAGTCCTGGATCGAATTTAGGTATTATATCGTGCGCTCCTACAAACGTATTGCGGCTGTGGTTACTAATCGCACTAACGAGTCTTTCCATTTCTGAGTGACTGGATCGCCTTGGTTTAGTACGACGGTCGCGATGACGGCGCCGAGAGTCGTATGTTCTGCTATCCCTTGACCTCGATCGTGATTCGCGTTCAGCTGACGACGTAGACGAGCCGGTGCTCCATTCGTCAGAGCTATGAGTAGTCTTAGACTGTAGGCTGTCTGATCGGTTACTGGTGGAGTCTGAGAAATAACTATTATTACGCCGGCGGCTGTGAGATGAGTCACGACGGTACCGTGAACGGCGGTTTCTTGAAGTGGATCGTGACCTACTCCTGCTTTTCCTCTTAGTGGTTCTCAGCCTAGATCCGGAACGTCGATGCCTGCGACGTTCATGATGACCACTTTTGCGACGTGGTCGTCCGCGACTTGGGCTGCGTGACCTACAACGCTTCTTTCGAGAGTACATGTAACTATCGTCTTTTCTCTTGGTTGACCTTGAACATGTTTTACCCGTAGGTAACGGCGGCGTGAGACCGTCACGTGCGTAATTCTCCATCGGCTTAGCGATAAATATATATATTTACTTTCTCTCTATATTTTTTTTTTTTTTAAATGCAAATTCCAAGTTCAATTCGTTAAGTGGATAAGTTTGTAAGATTAATTGATGGTTAAGTGATATAGATTGTATAAAATGAAACGTAAATATATATTTGTAAAATAATTATCAAGAAGAGAAAGGTGGAAGGCGGAAGGTGGAAATAAATTGGTGCGATTAGTAAATTGATTGTTAGCAAAAGCAAACAATAATAGAAAACCCAATAGCTAAAATATAAGTCACTATAAAGTCAAACATAAATAACTATATTTAGATAATTCAGTCAAAAGTTAATCAAAAGTTTTTTTATTTTAAATAGGCCTGCATGAGAGCCTCTCATGAAAAGTCGGTCATCATTTATCAGTCAAGTCATCTTTACATGTCTGAGACAAATGGGGTAGAAGCAGTAAGAGAAACCATACTAAAGTTATACAATACAATAAAGGAAATCTTTATTTTCTTTAAATTATTATATGCTAAATACATTATTGTATGTTGCATCTAAAGAAAGGTATCTGAATTAAACCTCCTCTGTGTTATAGATCACCATTTATCGTTCTAAATTTGTTCAGAAATTTAGTTATTTATTGTTTTTGTTTTTATTCTTAAAGGAAAAATGGAGACAAAAGTTTTTGCATTATAGCTCAAATACCCTATAAATTTAAGTAGGGACAATAATTTCAGATGTTTATGTTTATGCTATAAATTTATTAAACTCAAGCTCAAATTTATAACAATGATTTAGTCAAGGTTCAGCTAATTAATTACCACACTTGAGATCAAATCAATATGTTAATAAAGTTAGCTTAAGTAGCTTTGAATAAACTTTGCTTTGAAGACTGGGTTAAGGAAAGTAAACAAGCATGCCTATGTAATTTTACGGTGAACATAGTATGATTAATTATTATCAATAAAATAATAGAAGAAATATCATATCAATATCAAGGAATATCCTTTCTATATATTAGTATTTATTTATAGACACATACTACTAAATAGTTGTGGTGCCCTAGTGGGTAAAGAACCAACTTATCAGGTATGAATGTGTGGGTTCAATTCCAGGTCAGGAGAGTACCATTGCTATTTTATTATTAATTATTTTGTAAATACTTTTTATTTGTTTAACCTAAAATGTTTACTCTATTCCAACTCTTTTTTTTTTTTTGGAAATCTAAATGTACTATCTTAGTATATCTTGCACCAGGATTACTGAGTTTTGGAGGAAGTGTTAACTGTAAGTCTGAGCTGTCATCGAACATCCTTGTTGTTACGGGTAGTTAGAATTCAGTAAGTCTGACATCGGGTCTGCAAGCGGTATTGGGTACCCCTAGTAACAGGTTTTAGAAGGTCAGATAGAGCAGTTGATCCTTGTAAAACATTGGTATAACCCAGGTGAATCCCATTAGACTGGAAGACGAGCCCAACGTAGTTAAAAATAAAGGTCTAGGGAGATGACGATGATACATACATGCTGTAAAACACTTGTGTTGCTATTTCAATTCAATTCTATATTTTATTGCACTCCATAAGTTTCATGAAGGTTGTTTTGGTACACTATGGACCTTGTAAGGCACGGCAACATAGAGGAGCTTGACCGTGGGAGCTTGTTTTATAACTATTACTATAATTTCATATATACTAGTCGAAACAAACAGTTCAATAAGTAAGTACTTCGTATATTTTGTGATTCTATCTATTACCTATTTATTTTTACTTGGTACTAATCTAGAGGAAACTCCGCCCCTAAGACGACCCACTGACCGAAATGCATACTTGACGCGTCGATTTTCTATGATTACGGATAATTACTTGGGTTATATGTTTCGTTACTAATTGTGTACTATTTGTGTGGTATTTCTTAAATCGTTTGAATGCAACATGTTATTCTATGATGGCTTCTCGGAATTCGGAATATATGATAGTCAAATGTTGTCGATCCATTTACTGAACATCGATGTAATTATATTATTGCTATATTCAATCCTCTACGTACACAAATAAATGTGTACACGGAGTAATGCAGTTAACTAATTATTCGATACTTAGAAGAAAGAAAACAAGTTTTGTTTTGTCGATTATACTACTTATAAAATGTGTTCAATAACATACCAAGTTCGTGGAGCGATGTGTACTTGTCACTTCTGAAATATTAGAAAAACACTTACGAATTCAATGATAATATATATATTATATGAACTTAATCAATTTTCACAATATCGCAAGTCGCAACCGCCATGCCTCTTCGAATGGCCGCCTCCGCGCGCCTCTTCACCCCCGCTCTCTCTTGGGGTTGCCAGCTTATTCTTTTAAATTATTACTTTTTGAATAATTTAAGTTATACAGCTAATACCTGTGTATGGAACACATCCTTTTATGTATCGCCACATGTTATGAAATAATAAAAAAATGGTGTTTACACAATGATCTACTAAGTAAACTTATTTACGTATATTCACGGACTAGTAAAAAAGTACGTGTATCTTAAAATAACCTGAGTGGATATTATTCTTTACTTTCTTTATTAAATAAAGTTTATTTGTATACTAGATATTTTATACCGCTACGCAATTTGTTAATATTTATTCTCTTGATAACGATAACTAAATCATAACCAGCAGTCTCATTATCGCCCATTGGCTGACTACTGAATTTTGCCTGGTTATCTTTATAGTTAAATGGTGTAACTCACCCTAAAACACAATAACACAATATCCTTAAGATAAAAACCTCTTTCGAAAACAAACAATTAAGGTTGATCGACTGCCCCCGGCTAGTGGCTAATTAACAAAATGACCGGCTAAAATGTAACCATCTCACTTCGGCCAAAGTAGGAAGATCACGGTCATGGAAAACATAATGAGGAGCGGACATGCCATAACGGAAAATCCCATAAGCAAGCAACGTCACCAAAATAAGAGTGTTCGATGTATGAAGAAAGTTACAGGCTACGGCCTCATACGCCTTCTTTAGCACCACCCATTTTTTTGTAAAACCAAAAATCTTCGAGAGATATGTTAATGATCCCGGAAGCATCGTTATTTCACTCGTAACTGACCTAGAAGCTGACCTACCTGTCTTATGGCATCTCTCAACTTTCCTTCCTCCGTGGTCAGTGCCAGACGTAAATGAGATACATGCATGATAAAGGATTTACCTGTCGCTTGCTTTTGTTAATGGAAAGAGGACCTATTAAGAGGAGATGGGTAATATACAGACTACAGTTATAGAAAGAGTTTTGCTTTACTCTAGTTTGGTAAACGTTAAAAATAGCTTATTGATCACATGCTTCAAATAGTCGTTCTGAAAATATACTGTTTGTAATTAAATAAATTGTGCTGAATAATATTTTTTTTTCTATTGAAAATCAGTTGTTAAGTTTTCTTACAAAATCAGCAAATGCCATAGGTTACCTCACACCTATTTCAAGTTAAAAAATAATACACAAGTACCTACTTTAACCAGCCAAGCGTGTACCAGGAATTTCGCGAAATAACCAGGTGAAGCTGACACGTCAAATACTCGAAGCAATTTGTAAATAACGAGAAAAGTGATACATTTCCTAGTAATAATAAAATTTTCTTTGAGTAAAGGAAAAAGGGTTTTTATTTATGTAAATGTCAAGTGATGTGATGCCTTGATGTTTGAGAAATATTAGTGTAATGAGTATCATGTTAGGATCCTTAGAAATTATTATTGTAGACTAGTTTTTTCAGTCGGTTCCAACCGCGTCCAAAGGGAATTACCGCATGCATTGGGATAAAATATAGCCAATTATGTTTCTTTTTAGGCTTCAAAATCAACAAACACGGTAAGGATTTGAAAAGACTTATTTTAATGTACCTAATATTGTGTATTTTTCACTTTCTAATACATAAGGAAAAGACTTAAGAATTTTGTGGAATCACGTCCTTATACATATACACATTCCGACATTCTACTACCGCATAATAGAACTAACGCTAATCAACAATAGTGGTAGTATTTAAAGCAATAGTAAACATTTGATTGAAAACTGCGTAAACTACAATAATATTCTATTTATTTTCGTCTATGTATTCCATTGTTTTACACACAATGTGAACAAAAGTATTTACTCAATACGTAATTATTTTTTTAGAGGCTTGAATAGACATAGATTTCATAGTTTCGAAACAAATTTGACGAAAACGTTACTGATAGGTATTAATGCATTATTATTTACAAGTTGTTTCAAGTGATTTCATCCGTATCACATGGAAGCTACTGCACATATCCGGGATAAAATATAGCCTATGTCATTTGGCAATAATGTGGCTTTCCAACAGTGAAGGAATTTTTCAGATCGATTCAGTAGTTTCAGAGCCTTTGAGGTAAAAACAACAAACAAACAGAAAATGTTTCCTCTTAGTATGTATTATTATATTTTATTTCACACATACTGGTGAGCCGTACCTAGCCATGTATACAAAAAGAATACTTATACATATAGTTTTTTTATTATTAAAAACCTCTGATAACCCAAAAGATTAACTTAATTCAATTACCGGATTGACAAAGTCACCCACTACACATAAAATATGTAACTTACTTCACACATCTACTATGTATGTCGTGGGAATGTTTGTATGTTTGTTAATTAATTTATTTGCGAAACTCACATTGTCATTGACATGTGTCGACACTGCTCTTATGTTGTCAATGAACTTTATACACTCGCGGGCAATGAATTCGGGTCAGTTGCATACAAGTTTTTAGAAATAAAGTCACTTTTATTGTTTTCAAGGTTAATAGCTAACTAATAAATATCAAAAAGAATCCAAGAAAACTATATTTACAGAAAAGGGGAATTAACCTATCAAGGAGGATTAAGTTATACAGACAATTTTACACTTTTCAAAATTAACATAACTTTTGAAATACAGCAAGTTTCATTTTTTTACAGCAATAAGCTCTACTTTATTTACTACATCGTCAAATAAATAAGTACTCTCACACCAATATAATAGTAGGTATTGAAAAATCAACCGAGCATTTTTGTTTTAAATATTTTTGAATTTAGCCCGATATTTATGAATAACGGCTGAAACCTGCGCAGTTCAGATATAACAGAGCTGTTAATACCAAATAGTTTTCCAAAATCGCTTCACTAAGCCTCAATAAAACTTTAGCATTCAAATATAAAAATCCTAGTATTCAAGTTATGGCCTATTCAGGTAGACTAAACAGCAGCGGTGAATATTTGCTGGCTATTAGCAAATATTCACCGCTGCTGTTAACAGTACAGGGGTATTTTTATGATTTTTTATTGGTACCATTCATGGGTGGAAACTTAATATATAACAGCTTTTACAATATACCCTAAAACATGGAATTAATCGAGAGTGTAAAAAGTGGAGAAAGATATTCTGCCATCAAACAAAGGTGGATTTAGATTACACGGTAGAATTATTTATATTATTTATACAAGACAATATTCCCACAAACAATTACACAACTATCACAATCAAATTCTCAATTGCATACAAAAGGCAAATTCACAAACAAAACCAGATTAACCATACTGCTACAAACAATAATCAGCAAAGGATAATTCAGAATGACTGAGCTTCAGTACAGAAGTAAGTTGCAACGCGCCTTGTACCCGTTGCAGCAACGTGCGCGGCTTGCATACTAATGCTGCAACTAAGCCTGCGTCTTACCCCCTCATGTATATTGAACAGCCTGACGAACTTCAACACGATATTAAATACTATGTTAATGACTTGAAGGTGCTGAGGTAGGTGACAAGAGATTATTATTGTTTTTATGGAAAATTATTTCCTCCTGTGCTCTTAATTTACTCCTTCTGTAGCGGATCTTTCCAAACAACGCCCTCCTAGGTTAACTTTGAAAAATCTATTTCTCATTTGAACACTTTTTCTACTTGTACAAATTCTTAAATCTTGCCAGACTAACTGACTAAACGGAGTAACTACCACATATACAACATCCAAACATATTAAGGACGATCAAAATACATGCCCAAACATCAGTCAAAACACAAAATAACAACATACCCTCTAAAACAACGTCAGGTATGATACAACACACAATATTACCTACTATGAAACTAATATTTTCCTTGCCTAAAATTCCCGGCTCCCGGAGGACAGAAAACATTTAGGTTACATTGTCTACATCCCCCAGTAGGGGGAGTACCCCCTCTTCCCCGTAGGAGGGTAGAATTGCCGATTTACGTCAAATATTTACTGTACACATTACGCACTGCTTACGACAAATACATTTTGTTGTGCGGGTATTTTGTCGTGTCGCTGTTAATCGGTTGCCTCGAGGAGTGTTTTTGTCGACTGATTGTTTACTTTATTGTTACTTAGAAGTTGGTAAATAGACTGAAATAGGATACTATACTATCTTCCACTATTACACTACCATCTATGTACCATTAAGGAAAAATTTGGCAAACAAATTGCAAAAATGTTGTGTTGTATCCTGAATGTTTAGAACAATGCCTACCTGTGAAAAGACACCAAGACCATTAAAAATTAAGCACTAACAGTGTCTTGTAACAAATACCTACTCATTTAGGTCAAGGCCAAATTAAGTCACCTATTAAGAAGATAAAAGTTAAATCTTACGCTCTGGCTAATTATGTAGCTGAGAATGCTATCTCATTAATTTAAAAAATAACTCTGTTCTTTGATACACTTCAGTGTTTAGAAATAGCTATAAGTATGAATATTACTGCGGATAATTAAGAAAACGTAATCGAAAACAAAGCAATGTCTTCCTCATAACGGCTGCTGTGTCAATTTTGATGATTTGTGTCGTTAATGATCTGTCAACTGCTTTGATGAAATCGAACCGACCATTTCGTAGGTGACAAAGTCTTCAAATGATTTTGCATAACTTTGAAACTAGCTGGATAATTACACTTTTAACTCTTTCAAAAGACTGAAACATTGCGTTTCTATTACGCTTATAAAAGATGTCTTATAAGCAAATTCCACTGTCACCTCAGTCTTCCCTTTCCATTGCTTAAAATTCCCAAATACTGGGAATTTGTTTACCATCATCTAGTCCAGTAATTTTTCAGCTCCAAACACCACAATCTGCCTATCCTTCTCCCAACAATCTTCTACATTCTGAACAATCTTCTAGAGTCTGATTCAGCTGAACTTAGCGTAGACGAAGTGCTCATCATTGAACCCACATAACACAGTAACACGATGCTTCCTAAGAGGGTTGTTTATTTACCATCTAATTGCATAGAAAAACGTAAGCAAAACAGTACAAAGAAGCTCTTAAACGGAACTGCAAACAAATATAATAAATTACCGCGGAATCGTATAGAATGTGTCCTACACACAGAAAAGACAACGACAGATTAACATGGATACGATAAATATTTAATTCAATTTATCCTCATTACGAAAAAGGGATGAAAACCTCTCAAGTGCGTGTTGGTTTAAGTGTTGAGGATTCCGTAGCTAATTAATATCCTCTTGTTTAAATAGGTTGGGTACAGTTGGGTTTAGGTTCGTCTTTGTACGTTCGTTTTTGTACACTGTATTTTTTGAACGGATAATTTTTAACATGAAATAAGAAGTATACCTAATACCTACCATATACACATTAGATAATAAATAAAGGTTATGATGTAGAGGACATAAAATTTACTTAAATTCTACTCCAATGATTGACCTGGTTTGTTGAAACACTTTGGCGAAGTTGGTCCATTAAAATTTCACATCAAAAACCACTGAAGGACTTAAAGACAAATTGAGTGAGATGATTTTTAATATTTCCATGGAACCCTCAGACCAGGGTACCCTTTTGATCCCTTCTTAGTGGGTGCTTACGAATTTACAGCCGGGGAAAGGATTACTGAACACACATAACCGGATTTAGCCGAATCTATTTGCGAGTAGACTAAGATCAGCATTGTTTTCTTTTGTTTGCGCTAATGCGTTGTTCGTGGCTCTATGAGAAGGGGTTTTGTTACTTGAAACTAAGGTTAATGTGTGGCCTAGATTCTTTGCCATTTTGTTGAGTTTGAATTAGTTTGGGCTGTGAGAAAATATTTAGAATAAAAATAAATTGAAAGAAATATAGAGATAGACCTCTTGATCAAGACCATCTTGAATTTATTTTTGGGAAGATCTTTAATCCAAAAGTAGAATAACTTTAATTCCTATAGTCATGATAATATATAATAAAAAGTAATGATATATAGTCATAATTAACAGAACTAATTACGTATGTACAATATTACAGAAAACATCCGCGTGAAAGAAAAATAAAGATATTTTCTCGGCAGCTTTTCTTTCTAAGCAAACATTTTCATGTTAATAGCGAGGTAACGGATTAACTTGTGTTATGCACAAGCTAGTTACTGCTTAGGTTACAAAGTTATCTGCTTTTAACCAAGAAGTACATTTTCTAAGAAATATTCTTGGCGTAGTTCTTAAGAAAAACGTGCTTTTATGAAAAATAATAGAACATGGGTTTTGTTGTTGTGTGAAGTTTTTCTTTAACGTAGATTCTATATTTTTATACAAGAACTAAGACTTTTTTTTAATTAACTTTTTTTACGTGTTATGTAATAGTAATAATGACTAAATTTCGTACATCTATCTATGCCAATCTTATACATTTCAGCACATTTCTACTTGAAACAAAATATTGAATGTCACGACTTGCCGTCAATATGTTTAGAAGTGCAAGAAAACCCGTCATATCCACACAAATCTTTCGGTCGCACTTCGCGTTGTATTGAGTTATTGGCGATCTTCGGTATACGCAACAACCTATACAACATACTCAGTCACTGTACAAGAAATACGACAGAAAACTCAACCACTCTAAAGCATATTACTGCCTGAATCTTAGTACCTTAGTAATTTTAACTACTTTTGACCCTTTGTATCGTCATCATCATCAGCCGTTTTATTGTCCCACTGCTGGGCACAGATATGGATTGAGCGTAATCACCACGCTTGCTCAATGTGGGTGATGGTGATTTCTGACTTTAAAATCCAGGTTTCCTTGAATTTATTTTTTTCGCCTTTAATCATTAATTGGTGTCCAAGATATTTGAAAACAGATCTGAAATTAAAATCATGCTTTATTGTAACCAGTAGTAACTTGCCACATTATGGTATTTCTGATGAATACACTTTATACAGCCGCGATAAATAGAGGCGGCAAGCGTGTGTGACGTCACAGCTACGTCACAATGCACGCTCGAACATGTTTCTAAAGTTGTTCACTGAAAATACAAGCAAAGAAATTCACAGCAAACGTTATACTTATGCTAACATGCCGGTCACCCCAAATGTTGGGGAACTAGTTAAAGTTACACTCTATTTTATGAATGGAGTTTTTGAATTTATCGTAAGTTAATACGTAAGTTACTTAGTGAGTAGGAAATCTTACAAGGGTATGGGCGGCCTTACTATATGTTTGATTCTACTTACCTATTTGACTCTTTGCATAATTATTCTATTTTTGTTAATTTCTAAGTAGGTAGGAACCTAAGCTTTCAGGCAAAATGACGTAGCTGCTAGAAATTATTAAAATAATGGTCAAGCTACGCTACTTTATTTACTTCTTTGTAATGCACAGTAGGTTCGCTAATTAAATCAATGGAAATTAAAAATACTCAATATATTTTTTATCAAAATAAAACATCCACCTATCTGATCAACCGTTACTAATCAAATCAAAACATATTATAATATATTAATATCCTAGTTCACCTTTATCCAAACTTTTACTTTAAAACATTAAATTAAAAGTTATTCACACATGTAGTAATTTCGTCAGATCCCGCGGCTATTAGCCTACAGCCCAGTGCATATTGTAGGCGTTTCGTCACACCTAGGCACAGCTGTGCCCTACTTCATAACGTGTAGGGGAAAAATTATACCGCTCGTATGTAGTATGTCTTGGGTGTAAAGGTATGGTGACAGATAATTAATTGGTTCATTATTTATGTTAGTTAGATGCTGATAATTGAATGGTGTTGTGGTATTAGTTATGATTATGATTAGCTTTACTGCATCGTTGGTCTAGTTGCTGCATAGCATGACTGCTGTGTACGAAGTCTCGGGGTCGATTCTCGAGTCAGGCCAAAATCGCTTTGTGGATTTTAGAAACTTTCACAAAGCAGAACGGAGTCTGGAAGTTGGTGATTGATACACCCATGCTGATCTCTCTCCGGTCGTGTCGGATTGCCGTCCCATCGGGCTATGAGTGTGAAGGAATAGTGAGTGCACTTGTATCTCAGCTAATGCTTGTGCATAATATCCTGCACAGCTTTCATATAAGTAGATGAATACTTTAATGGCTTTCACAGACGTACAAAAGAGCCAATACAATTTTACTATAACAGTTCTACGATATCAGCCTACAGTCTGGCAGTGTTGTTACGCCCCGGCAAAACACAGCTGAGAACTGTACCTACCTATATTTCCGTAAGTAGTTTGTTTAGTGATATGAATGGGATAAAGGCCAAATGTTTACATTAAAATTCTCAATGGACAATAACGTTTTCTTCGTGTTACTTATCTCTTGCACGTCACTTCAGTAAACACGCAACATAAACACCAGTTTTGATATGTTTTGTCAACTGTGATTTATATTTTGGTAAGCAGTCGATATTTACAGTAAAATATACACAACCTTTAAAAACACAAAAATGTATTTACAAATAATTAATTTTGGTGTCTGTAGTAATGGGTAAACCTTACATACTTAGGTATTACTTAGTACTCCGTAGTAGTACCTACCCACTAGGAAACTAGCAGAAATACTAATAAGCAACAATTTGTCTGTCGTGTCAACAGCTACTAGTTAAAAAGTTTGATATTTATCATAGTATGAGTATGACTCAGTCGCTCGGGTATTAACATCGCTAAATTAAATAAATTTAATTTGGACAGCACCTGATTATGTTTATTAAGTATTTATCGTCAAATTACCCCTTAGGGATATTTTATCTAGGATTAATTTATAAATTTGACCCCTTCTAGATCATAGGAGTGCACCATCTGTGCCATCAAATATTCTATGATACTATATTTTGGGAAGAGTTAATAGACACCGTTGTGTCAACTCCAGTGCAATTATACCTGGAACTATATTTTTGTTCTATTCCCTAAACACAGCAAATACCTTCAATATAAGAAAATGAACTTGTCTTAGCAAACATAGTTAACCCACCCGTGTGACCCAGAGGTTCAGTTACCGACGAGTCGTGGGTTCGGAACCTACAGTAGCATTATGACACTGCTTTACAATGTTAATTAAAAGTATATTCTTTCACAAAACTATGGGCTCAACTACCTCATAAAATTCGCTCTAATATTAGCGAAAATATTAATTACTCCTAAACATAATTAAGACTCATATTGCTTAAAAAGGTGCGAAAAAATTAATAGAATTTTACAAAATCATAATTTAAGAGCCTAAAATAGTAATTAGTCGTAAACGGTACTTATGCCATTTGGCACTGTTGCCGTTGTCACTGTCAGTGGAACAATTGCGTTGCGCAAACGCATCGACAATTCAATGGAGTTTATGTAATTTGCGAAGAATTTACCCATGTGTGTGCAACTGTTTATGTCGTTGCTAAGTTTATTGTTTGAGAGTAATTTGTGATGTTACAAACCTTTAGGTTTCCCGTCCCTTTTGAAATTGAAGATTACATTCTGTGTCAGTTTCCAAAAGGTACCTTCAGTCTTATCGGTATAGCTGAGCATGTTAGTGCGTAGGTACAAAATATTACATATTACGAGCCTATTTATCTCTGTAGCCTAGACATCCATTTTCAAGGAAAAGTCCTAAAAGCGAACGTTTCATCTGACATCAGCTTATATAAATAACCACAGCTATGTAACGGACATCTTTTCACGATAATTTCGTAAATATTTTAACGAACTTAATGTAACTCAATTAAAGTTACTAGTCACACTTAACTAAACGTAAAGCATTCCCTTTAAAAATACACACAAAATAACGGTTAACTCTAAGAGCAGAGCAATTACGAACGGAGTCAGGAAACAGGACATAGCTGTCTGCAGGTCACCGGACATCGCCTGATGCAATCACTAGTACTCACTATTTGAGAGTGGTACTGGCTAAGTGACTCACTTAAGTAGGTAATCAGTCCAAAGTTGGTGTCAATAAAAGTTATAGGGAGAGTTAAAAACCAAACTGAAAATAAATTACTAAAGTTTTCGTAACTTAATAACATGAAATTTAAAAAGTTTTCGTAATTCAAAAAATCTTGTCATCCTCATATCCATAAAAATTAACTAAAAATGTATTAGCTAAAGATTTCGTAAAAAAATCTTGTCAGAAACATGTCAGTCATCCATAAAGGAAGTTGCAGGATTACTTTCGATAATGGTTCAAGGAATTTGCGTAATTTATATCTTCAGAATATTAATAAATACTTTTCTGAGAAGGCGCCAAACAACGCAGAAGGTTTCGCGGACAGTTTGAAGTCACTCAAAGTCACACAACAGCAGATAAGCAAAGTTACACCAAAACTGCATTCATCAAACATCTGCACACAATCATCTAATTAAAAAATTAAAGCAATAAATTACAAAGTGTCAGAGGTTAATTATAATAATTAAATCGCACCCACATACGGTGAAGTTCAGCGCCCTATTATGCAACTGTAATTCAGATTTAATGCATCATAATTAGTGTGACTGCATTTTGCATAACGCGTATCTAAGTGGAGCATCGTGAAGACATGACAGCCTTGAGGTAATAGTGCTCTGAAATGATATTAATGGTAGGTAGACAAGTTGTAAGTAGGAGAATGTCATTAAAAAAAGATATACGGTAATCGAATGTGATAGGATTTGTTCCAAGATTGGCAGACCTGTCGTTGTTTTTCGAAGTCAAATATCTGTAGTTCAATCCTTACTAATATAACTATGTCTGTCGTGTTTTTCCGGAAAATCTTCTTATTTCATTTTTATACATAGGTACATCGATATTCTGGAGCCTGAAAAAGCACATAGGCTACTTTTTACACGCTTGCAAGAAGTTGATTTTCAGTTAAAGTTGACTTCAAGAGATGAAACTGCGGGGAACAGCTAGTTCAAAAATAAAGGTAAAAGATAGGAATTTTAGTGCAATAACCATTTACTATGAAATATTGTTCTTTAAAAAAGTATTTTTATATTTGAAGAACTATTTAAGTTTTTATTTCAAAACATTTTCAGCAAAAAGCGCCACTAATTTCAGGCTAGACTGCACTGTGAATACCTGACATAATTTTTAATTAATTCTTTTAAACGTGAATATTAAACGGTAAGAAAATAGTTACCCTTCGCCCTCCACCCGTAAATAGCTGAAATATCTGAAGCATCCCTTTAAGCGACTGCGGTCATATTAACGCTGTGTTTGTTAATATAATAGATCATAGTGTAATGTATCACAAAAGCATTCCACTGGTGCATTTTTGTTGATATTTACTATACAATACTTAAGTCTTAGATGCCATACATGTATCTTGCATAATAATATGGTAGATTTTTTCAGTCGATTTTTAACGATGATCGTGCGAAGAACAATTATTACGAGTGCGGCTGGCTTTAAAATATTATTGGATCTTCCAATGATCTAACTTTTATTTGAAAATCAGTTTAAAAGATCTATATTATTTATTGTTGTTCGGAATAGTGATGGGTCTACAAACGAGCCATTACCCATGAAGCGACGACCACGATCACTCTCCAATGAGTGTGATGACGATAAAGATAGAAGAACTACTGCCCAGATTGAGAAACTTGTAAGTTATATCCACCTCAGACTAGTACGAAAAGAAAATAAATAACAGGCGAAAGTGCCACTCAAAACCAGAAATTGAGATCATAGCTCTTTTGTTTTTTTCCTAGAAAGAATCAGCAATAGTTATCCAACATATCCATGCAACGAAAATAAAAAACAAATCCAGCCATGATCTTAACGTTGACACTAAAAAACAATAAATAAATACAATCGATCTGGTCATATGTTCTACTTCTGCACTTTTTTGTCTAATCGGTTTCAAAATGCAAAAAAGATTTACTCTGATACTCTTACACATTAGCAAAATCTTCATGATTCACTATCCCTCTGCGCGAGAGCATAAAAGCCCGTCTAGTGTGGCCACGCATGCGCAGTTCAGTGTAGTACGCAGTCGCGTTGCGCACCTCATGCCGGGCGGTCGTCTCGCGACAATATGAAGCTGCCGGTTAGTTACACGTGGAATTTGTGAATTAATCAATTAATTTGTGTTATCAGTGATTTTGGAAACAGGATAAGCTTTGTGGTTTTATTTGGAAGCTTCCAAAATAATGTTAAGTTTTAGTGTCAATGAGTCATGTTTAAGTTCCGCCCGCCCAAACTGATAGGCGAAAAAATCTCTGTTATAATAATTATGAATGTCTTTTTAGCATTATTTTAACCATGAATGTTATACAACATACATACACAATGTATAATACATACAATATATAGCTATAGTTACTTATGTTACACGATTAAAATTTAAAAATACTATAAGAAGGCAAATTAGCCTTCATTCGGTTCAAACTTTCCGCACTTTGCATTGCTATTCAACTCTGATGAAATAAACCATTTAAAAAAAATTACGCTGAAATGACAGTTCAACATCCCATGGCATTTTGGAACAGACTTGTGTCAGGGGCGACATTACAGTTAAACGAGCATTCACAGTGAATTAAATTAAGCCTTAAACAAAACCTATAACGATAATATAAACGATAATATGAGCACGAAAGCAAGGAACTGACTTAAAAAAAATTGTTATAGCAATTAAACCCACCTGAATTTCCCCCATTTCCTCAGATATTGATACTGGTGTTAGTGGCGATAGGCGCGGCCGTTGCTCCCCAGCCCACCGCCAAGACCCCCACCGCCAAGTCCCCTGCAGCCAAGAGTTCCGTCGGGAAGAAGATCAGCAACAAGAACAGCAACCACACCAGCAAGCGAGAACTCTACGAGGGGAACTTTGGGGACAAGACGGTATTGGGGGTCAAATATGGTAAGTTTGCAATTTTCTTTCTTTCTTTTTCCTGCATCTTGAGGAAACTTCTTCATACTCCATTTAGACGACCCCAACATAGATATGGGAACAGACTCGAGTTATGATGAAACTTCTTCATGACCCGGATAATCAATAGCCTGTAGCCTGCTTTAAGTGGACTATCTAATACTGAGAGAATACTTCAAATCTTGCCATTAGTTCCTGAGTAATCTCAAAAAGTAAAGATTCTTTGATCTAATCGTGAAATTGATTACAATTTCAGGATTCTTCAAGAATTCTTCAAGAATCTTTCCAGTTTTCTAATGTTAATATAGAGGTAGATACGCAGCTTTTGCGCATTTTTTGTTTCAATACGTTTAACTTTTTAAATCAACATATACAGTTTATTCATGATTGTGTTTTTGTTTCATGAAGAGTCATTCAGTTTCCTAAGTTTCTTTAACATGCCAACATGATGGACTGGTTACGTTTTCATTCAAGCGTATTACGCACCTAGGTACGAGTTTTTAAGACTCACGGTAATCGTTGGATTTATTTTTTATTCTTTTTTCATTCCCTTGTAGCCAGATAAGTTACTACGCGTTTAATAATTAAAAATATAATTGACTTTGTACCATTATTAAATATCTTTCTTCAGTAGTACTTAGTGATAATTAATATCTAGCGTGTATCTCATTAGCGTCGGTTTCTTTGACTAGTTTGTAATTATTACGTTAGTTATTATTTAATAAGGATTTCTAGACTTCTTGTCTTCTTGTATAAGACCTAAGGCGCAATCAATTTATTTTCTTCTTAAATAACCTACTTAAAATTAATAGAAGATTTTTTTATGAGCTCTAGCGAGGTCTTAAAAGTTATATTTAGCTAACAACGCACAGCATAAAGTATCAAATTTATTAATAGGCTGTCGTTTTGTTTTCGCGTCTCCATCCTCTGTCAGTGTTTCAATTTCAGACCGGGGAATAAAAAATACTCAACTTCCTACAACTTCAAATAAAACATGCATATCTGATCCGGCATTTAAAAACATCGCGAAGTATTTACAAAACAATTTTTACGATACATAAACATAATCCCCATTATGCTATCAAACTCAAATATTTTATTAAAATATAATGTACGTGACTGTCTATACTTTCCATTCACAATGTGTACATACGAGTACAGAAGCGCTCCGTGTATCCAAACATGATTAATTGAATTTGCTGAATCAATGATTTCCTTCATTGAATTACATTGTGCTATTGTGGGGGAGATTAAAAATTACGCTTCGCTCGCTCGCTTCCCACGACTTTAGATATTAAATTCTTATAAAACTGTTCATCGCTGGATTCTTTGCTAAACAGAGATTTATAATGGCTATTATATTTTAGAGATAAACGTGTTTTTTAAACATGCTATTGTTGAATCTATTGAAGATCAGTGATTTAAATTGCTTTGCAGTGATAGTAGCTCGTTTTCGTATTGATGACTTCAACCCTTTTGTCCGTTTTAAGGTTTATTTTTGAGTTATTGATTGTACAATGGTTATTATCATCCCGGCTTGGATTCTGGATCTTTCGTTCAGAAAATATATTTTAAAACTTTTTATTAGTTACTGAATAAAAACCCATGATGGAATTAGTAAAAGGTGGAGAAATAATGTTTTGCATCGTAAAATACACATAAACCTCTTCAGAGAATATTGTGTGATCCTCATTACCCATGAGATAAATAAGGGGCGTTGTTTCGTAATTAAAACTTCCCACATTACATACTGCCACGTCTTTACTTAATCCGCCAACTTTCAAAGAATATATAATTATTATAAATGGTAACACCATTTAAGTGAACTTTGTGCTCATTAACATTTGCGTCTGTCACAATTTGCATTAATAGTACTATTAAATAAATAGCATTAATAAGTAAAATAATGATTACTGTAGGCGGCTGAGTCAAGGGACTAATTTTGAAGGAGGTACTTATATACTCCTTGTGTCTCTGAAGTCCTAAGAGTCCTAACTACCGGTAGCTTAGACCCTGCTCCCAAAACCTATATACAGCTTCTATTTTGGATTTTAAAATCAAAATAAAACGATGTATTTTTTATTACTGTTTTATTTAATGACATCAAAAATATTAATAGATTTATTATTTCTTATTTTCCAGCAGTGTTGAGTTCCACTCCAAGGACTGACTACTCTGATGACCTGAAAAAAATTATCACAGAACAAACTTCAGATGCTGTAAGTTGTAGACAATAAGTTGATCATTTTATTGCCAGATTTAATGGTTATTTCATGACAGTATTAAAAATCTTCAAATAATGTTTAATGTAATCTAATAATAATGAATTGTTCTTCATTGTAAGACACATTCATGCATCAATCACGTCTCGAGTGCATTATTTCTTAATGCATACTTGCATTTGTTTACATGTTTCCTCTTTCTCAAGAATCTTGATAATATTGTTATGATGCAACGAGTATTTTGTAAATAAGAAAAACTCGCGTCGGCTTTTGTTGCAAATTCTTTATGCGGCGTGGTATGCTTTCAATAAACAATGCTTATTTGTTAAATGTTGATTTTCATCCCACCATCTCGGAAAGAGTAGTTTTACCCTTTGATATCTGAGCGCAAAAGTCGTTTTTATCCTCTAGAGCGGCAAAGTGATTTGAATTTAGAACATCGTGTGCAATACTCCATTTGTGACAATCTTGATAAGACTTTTCAAACAAATACTTATTAAACTAATAAAATACTGCTTAAAATAATTATTCAATTAATTAAGTATTTTTTATTATTGTTTTTACACAGATTTTTAACGTCGTTTCATTTTTAAAGTGAGTTTTCAAATATATGAACTTTAATAGGTACATCTTTTTAATTTGATACTCGTATGTGGGCGCCATTTTGTTTTTTAGCATCTAGTAATTTCCTCGATGAGGTGGGATGAAAAGTTACGTGTTGCACTCGAGTGCAAAGATTTTTCACCTTGTGCTCTTTTGATTCCCTCGCTATCGCTCAGGATTCTATTTATTGAAACACTCGCTACGCTCGTGTTTCAATTTTAGAATCCTTCGCTTGCTCGGTCATCAAAATTGAGCCCGCGGTTAAAAAGCAACTTTGCACTCTTGTATAACAAATAACTATTTCTACTCTTTATACTGTTTCTACTCATAATAATACTATTATGTATGACAGAATCAAATAGCTAGAAATAGCTTTCTCTATGTACTGAAAATACTTACTCTCGGTACTCTTATAATTATATCAACCGAACACTATCAAACGCAGTCAAAGAAAACGTATCCGCAAAATGTAGGTAATACTTTCCCGAGAAACTACCATTATGATCAATTACCACAATGTTGGAGTCTCCTGAAACATCTTGACATTTCATAAAGCCAATAAAAGTTGTTGAAAAGCGTAACATCACCAACTATTCATAAGGAAAGTTTTAAAAAAATGTGTTGCCCACAGAATGGGAGGGAGACGGCTTTTTTACGGCGCGCCAAGTACGCCCAAGTTTATATTAAATTTCTTTGAAGTTGGACGAAGGGGGGTTATGTCACCCCAAGCTCGTGTTATGGGGATTTTGTGGGAACTCCTCCATTGTGTGATGTGAGGGTTACGGTTTGTTTATTATGAAAATTCATGTTGAATTGTATTGTATGGTGGTTTATTTTGTAATTGTAGGGGTATTTTCTGCATAGGAAAGGTCAACTCGATCATTATTTTATCGAGTTGAACAACAATTCTTATGCGTGATACATGTTTTGTGTGAAATTACCTGATAATATACATAAAATCTTATATATGACATATTCACCGCGACAATAAACTTGAACATAAAATCTTATATACCACTCAACAGATCTCAAAATTGCAGTCAATCAAGAGAATTTTGAAACAAAAACTACAATTGCTTGTTGCTTGCATAAAAACTTACCTTTCTACATTACACACAAACTATGTAGATATTATGTATTACAGCTTCCCAATTATTGTTAACTTGAAGTGTAATTATTTTGCAAAATAACAGTACAATGATATGATGGTGTCACGTTTACGTCAACATTACAAGATATTAGCATACTGACGGACAGACAGACATTAACATTGTTATGACATACCTACATATTATTATGTACGTGATTAGTGTTGGGCCATCTTCTAACTGTAATATCATTTTTGGGTGATATTATCTTTAAACGCTAATAGTACACAATTTACTGTTTCTTGACCCCTGCTAATGCTCTTAATTCACGACTTGAGCTAAACATAAGCTTTAAGTAGGTACCGCTCTGTTTAACAAAACTATACATTTTTGCCGTCGACGGAAACGTCTAGGAGGACATCATCATCACTTTACATTAAGTAGTTACTATAACAAAGCTTTCATCAGTCATTATATTATTCCGTCAAAATAAGTTTTTACATAACACCTACACAATAAAGTCTGGCCCAGTGATAAAATTAATTCGTAAGCTAGCTAACAAATTAATTATATTCCTAATTTATGTATGGAATCGCAATTTAGGGCGCTGTTGTGTCCTTGGTAACCAGGCTGTTAGGACATTGTGTTCATGGGCTCACAAACAGACAATTTAATTGTAAATTAGGTAAAAACCAAATTGATTAATATTCAATAGAGCGTGTGAATTGTTTTTTACCTGAATTATTTTCGAGTAAGATGTTATTTTATTCAACTAACAGTTATTTTTGCTTTTATGCTAATGCTAATGTATGTCATCAGTAACAAGCTTTTCTTTCAGTGAAAAAAATATTGAAATCTTTTCAGTAGTTCCTAAGATTAGCGAGTTTTATAAGTCATACACTTTTAGACTTCATTTTAATAGAAAAGGAATTTCTAAATGTCATTTTAAAGCATGCAATTGACAAATAAATGCACATATATCTTCCTGAAGCCATTAAGGCAAGGTCAGCTGAAGTCAGAATCTTGAAACACGCCCGTTCTGGGTTATTAACTCGCACAAATGTTGCAACGCTTGAGAACCGGGCCAATGTTGCTAGTATCTAGTGTTGCCAGCATCAACTCCCACCATTGTGGTAGATTAATTTAATTAGCAAAAAAATCTAGATTAGAATGTTTTGAATGTCATGAGATATTTATTGCTTAAAGTAACGTCAGTCAGAAAATAAATACCTGAATAGATACTAAAATCTCCAATTAAGTAACTTTCCCGACTATAGATCAAAATATGACCTGGACATCTGACAAGTATGACTTTGTTAAAACACATCTTTTGCTTTATTTACTAATTTTAAATATGTAATGGACATTTTTGCTGTCTGTTCCTTATATCCAATTATAAAAATTAAAACAATCCAACAAAATTATTCTCAAAAAATATTTTGAATAATCTATGTTCCTATCACTCTCACAAGTTTTCAAAGCCAACGCTTATGTTTCTTTAATAACTTTTAACTATAAAAAGTCAATTATAACAAACATCGGTATCATAGATCGGACAGACAGTTAATCCGTTCTCTATCACTCGTTACTAATACTTCGACGTAATACTTAATTAGTACAATAGCGATAGCAAGTGACCCGGTGTATGATTGATGTCAACTTTTTAAGGCTCGTTTACATTCGATGCTTTTTGTTTTTTTATAATAATATAGTAGGCAGAGCTATTTTAAAAAAATGTGCAAAAATAATTTTATTGTCTTTTTATGTCTTAATTACCCAATTTATAAAATATTTTCTTAGACACAATGCTAATGTTTATTCTGCGTTTTAAGAAGTCCATTTCGATTAGTCGTTTCATTGAAAACAAAACAGTGCACACCGTTGTTTATTTTAAAACCTTTTGTATAACAAGGCATTTATAAGAAACACCAGTATCATACATCTGACACGTGATACTTGTGCTTTCACAACATATAAAATCTACAAATAACCTACCTACTACAAAGGATTCTTTTCTTTGCTACTCACTTGTTACACTTTTAATCTAAACGCGGTATCACAATGACAGGTGACAAAGGCACTGATCGCCTTTCTATTGCTTTCATAATCCGCTTCAAAAATTAACCCAAATATCACCCAAGACCAGATTATCTTTATCATAAAGAAACACTTGATTATTTCATTCAATATACCTCTACTTTATCTTTCTGATCTTTAATACATCCTTTGTGAAATTTTAGAGTCATGTAATGATAGTGATTGGTGGCGGTGCGAAATTTTATTGACAGATGTGATTGCTATATTGCTATGGCTATTGAGTTACGTAATAAGGACGTGACGTAACAGGTTAATGTGTGAGCCATGAGTTAGCAAGTGTGGCATACCTATTAAGTATGACAAGTTTATTAGTGAATTGCTGACTACGTGAGAAGTTATTTTTACGCACCTTAATGGGTAACTGAAATATAACTATTGCGTTACCTATTCTGATACAATATGTTGATGATTCATCTAATCATAAGTTACCAAACTAAGTTTACATGTTAGTGGTCTAGTTTTACAAGCTAGAAAAACGATTGTTCAAACTAAACCAGAATCCAACTTATAACAACAATGTCTACAATAAGTTCCACCTTCACCTTCACTCGTAATAACTTCATTAACAGTTGAAATAAACTTTCATAATCTTTATTGCCTTCCGTTTGGCTAATTTTGAAGCGCGCCCGATTTCTTACGAACTTCTTAAAAAAAAAGAAAGTAGCTACCAAAGAAATTAATTAAAAGAACAACTTTATTAATTTCAATAATACGAAAATTTTCACGAAGTTTTGGGAAATGTTATATTTGGAGTTCTCTGTATTGAAGGTCCTGTTATTTTTTGAACAATTAATTAAATTGTTTCATATTTTATGGCAATTTCACTTTTGAATTATGAGGGTTGAATTAGACACTCACTTTAATTTTGAATAGATAGAACCGTGGAATAGCTCGCTATCTCTTATCAAAAAACAACAATCAAGAACGGAAAAATATTAATACTTACGTACTCAATAAAACATTTATAAAAGAACAGAGCACTCATTCAACATAATGAATTTAGTTCCAATCATTTGAATAAGTACGACTTCCTTCATAAAACGATGGAATTTTAATTCCTCGCCCACAATTCCCACTCGATTAACAGATAGAAAAAGTATTCGATTCCGCAAACACTAGTCGGATAGTGATTAATTAGGAGCCGAGAGCTTTTTACGATCTGTGGCCTGCTACGCTATGATTGATCGATGCGATTACCGACCAAGTAGCGGAGAGAATCGAGTTTTGTGACTTGATCGAATAAAACTTTAGTATTCTTGGTACTTTGGGAAATACTTCGTCAATAGAGATTTTTTACGATGTGGTGTTAGATAGCTAGTGTTATGCTGAATTCATTTTCCGATACTAATATAATGAAGAGGTGGATTTTGATGCGAGGGGGAGTATCTCTGGACTTCCCGAACCAATTTGAAAATCTATGGAAAATCATGTTATCTGTGAAATGTACAGAAGAAACTGAGATGCGGGACTTGAATCCCAACGACGAAGCTAGTTACCACTATAAGAATTATAGTTGTGTCATAATAGCTAAGAAATCAATTTCCAATACATTTTTACTCTAAACACACATTCCTAAACTAGATACAAATGCTAATTAAAATAGAACAATCGCTGAAGAATAGGTACTTACAGCGACAGACAATACGACCAATAAAATAGTCTTAGCTAAAGACAATAGAATCGTGACAACCTCCCTTATTTCTCTTATTAAAGTTTACAATAGCCCTTCATACGAGACGAGCTCATAAAGTCTTACAGTAGCCGCACACTGCAGACTAAGCAGTCGGCCGACTTGATTCCAATCAAACTTTTATAAAGTCGATAGGTATGTGCTTAGTATCATTCATCTCTCTTTATTTTTTTCTCAACTGTGTTGGGGTTGGCTTCCAGTCTAACCGGATGCAGCTGAGTACCTACCAGTGCTTTACAAGGAGCTACGCCTATCCGACCTCCTCTACCCACCTACCCGGGCAACCCAATACCCCTTTAGACTGATGTCAGACTTACAGACAGTTGACCCTATGGCTGGCAAAAAATAATTTAAAGACCATCTTTTTCTTTATTCCAATCCAAGTTTTCAATCGGTCTGATACTGGCTAGGTACGTATTCTTTGTGGTGTGCATACTACCATTCATCTTCATACTGATAAGTCCAAACAAACCATCAGCCGACTAAAAGTTGGCAGTGTGCGATTACTCTTAAGCCGTAAATTGTAACGTTATTCGTTAACGACGGGCTTCGAGACAAATACAACAAATTAATTAAGACATTTTCTACTTTACGTGTCGTATTTACTGAACAAACATTGTTTGTTGGATTCAATGGAAATGTCAAATGTTGAGTCCGTCATTTGTTAGAATATGCTAGAGTAATGCTTAGTTTACTACGGTCAGTCAGTGTGTGAATTTCAAGAAGTCTGAGAATTTAGTCTTATTGTAAAAGACATATGTAACGCATGAAGACATAGCAGCAATTAACCAAATAGAAGACTGAAGAGAATATTTGTGTAGTAGTCAGTCTATATGTGTATTATTAAGCTGCACAGTTTGTTGAAAGTGCTAATCTAAGCAACTCTTGATCCGACTTCAAAAAATCTTTCAATGTTAGGTACCGATAATAGAATTAGATAATGTTAGATATTTATCTAGGAAGCCTTATTTTTTTTTCTTACTCAAAATTGTTTCTACGAGACGCGAGGATGTACATAAAGTTTTTTTTTTGTATAAGTACGTACTACCTACGTCTGTTCACATCCGTTGCAGTTCTTAAACCTAAAACATAAGTAAGTCACACTTGTCCCTAGAAATAAGTCCACTTGCGCACGCGCAGTGAGAGTTGATCCACCAGTTATACAACACACGAGCCACATGTAATAGACAACCGGTCATGCCAATACAGTCATGTGATGGAAATTAGGACAAACTGTACTAACTACCGATAAATCTAAATCAATGTAGATATTGAAAGTGAAAGGACTTGTGTATGTAAAGTTAAACATGTGTGACCTATATTTTGATGAGATAATTTTGTCAGGAACTGACTTGTGTCTGAGATCCGATAATGTCATTTATGAGTTAAAGTTCTCGGAGATAATAAATCTGATTATTATTACTTACAACCGTCCACCAGTGGATCCGCCCACATAAAGTGTATAACATGTAGCATATCTATGTATATCTCGGTAAATGGGCTATCTCACTCAAACTTTTTTAAAAATTGAATCATTAGTTTCTGAGATGGGAACTTAGGTAGGAGAGACAAGCCAAGAAATAAACACTTAAGATTTCGTAAATTTTATAGATTTTCCATTTTGCTTCTGTCAAAACTGTGCTGTAGTGTTCCTAACTAATTTATCCACTCATAACAAAAACAAGATAAAACCCTAACTTTCAAGATAACTTCACATGCAATATCTCACTTCTTGAAATTCCCTTTGACGCAAGCCCGTGAAAATTAAAACTTAAAATAATTAGACAAAAGTCTTGAAAGCCAAAGGGAATTTAAGAATAGTTATCATGAGCCCTGAATTCCGACCGGGGCAGGGATGGAGCGTTAATTTGGAAGGCTTAGGGCGGTCGCCATGACAAATTCGCGTAAATACTTTAGCTGTGAAATGTAAGGACGAATTCACGGACATTTACATTGCATTCCCACTGGTGGATTTTGTCGCGCGTATTAAAAACGAGCGTTTAGGTGCGCGCGATACACTCCGAGCGGAAAAAAATCGCGCCGTTCTTGGCGGCATCTTCTTGTCTGGTAGTTGTCAATTGTTTGCTTTCATGTACATAGGTACGAAGTAAGCGTTGTCGCACGAAAAACGAGCGGTAAATCGGCTAGTGTGAAAGCACTGTAATCATTTTAAGTAAAGTTTGGGTTTCATTAATTTATCTTTCATTGTGTTAAAATGTTTTTTACATTATGTGTTATTACGAGTCGTTTATGATTATTGAACCTATTAACATCACTTTCAATTAATAAGAAGAAATAAGTATTTCCTCCTATCTATAAAATAAAACTTCTAAATTATTTTACATAACATCAATAATTTGACTTTATAACATTTATAAATTGATGGAATGTTCTAAATGTCAAATGATCCATTAATTATAATTGCAAAGACTTTTGTGGTCACCTTATCCCATTTTATAGAAATCGGACTTATAATAACGTGTGTAACATTAGAATATATAATAATGTTTATGTTACGTGTAAGTCTTGTTTCATTCACATTTCCCGTCATTAGTTTGCCATAAAAAGTAACCAATTTGGTAGAAATTTCATCCGTATTGCACCGTCAACCTACTAACCCAAACTTGCAATAATCACGACAATTTCTGTAATTGCACGAAAACTCTTAAATAGATAATCTCCTAAAGCGATATTATTACGTAAAAGGTTATGTGTATTGATGTTAGATCATTTAACCAACTGGAGCCGCCATGAGCATAACTATGCGAAAAATAATGCAACTGACTCCTGGGGGCGAGGCAACGGAAAAATAGTGATAGCTCAGTCTCGCACTGAAACCAAAAGTGACGCAAATTATGTAGGTTGTCAACTTGATTTATGTGATGATTACCTAATACTTTCCATCCCATATTAAGGTGAATAGCATTCAAACACTACCTGAGAGAATTTCCATCATTGGTAAATAATTGATTTGTATAATGACTATAAACGGTGCTCTCATAGCATTGGCAGAAGGGATAGCACTGTGATAGCGGCTCCGGTTGATCAAATTATCTAAGGTATTGATGGACCACAAAATATATGGTGTTACGTAAGAATTAATAATTCAATGGCCGCCCTCGCTGGCGGTCGGTCATAAAAACGCCAAAGTTGTGAGAGCCCACAGATATGTTTCGCCAAATATATGTATTACGTGTTATAACTTGTAAGTTAGGATTATATCGCGAAAGTCAATTAAAGTGATTACTGCACGATATACCTACTGCTGTATAACTTATGACCGGTTTATATACCAACTTAATATTAATCTGTTTGCTTGCTTGAACGCTATCCATTATTGAATTGTTTTTCGGTGTAAGATCGTGGAAGGCTGTAGACTTCTTTTTACACGGGGACGCAATACGAATAATTTCTGAGATTAACGCGTTCAAGAAAGCAGTCAAACTTTTCAGCCTTATTATATTAGCTAAAACATATCTTACACAAAAGCCACCTCATACAAGAGAAACTCTTATCCTGAAATTAGAAGCTTTTTTTTCAATTAGTGGATTACAGTAATTCTATTGCGGCTTTTCAAATATTTAACCGCGCCGAGGTCTCTGATGCCTAAGTCATTAGCCGTAATACCTAAACAATTAACTATAGAAACTTGCTAACTTTTAAAGCGGCCATTTTATATATTTAAAATCTCTTCGTAATTTAGTCACTGTCACAAGTTTTATCTTTTGTTTTGCAGAATTCTATTATTTGTTTGGGACGCAAAGATTTCAACTATTTTCAAGTAATTTTAAGTTTCCAAGTCAATTTTGGTAAGTTAATTACCTTTTGGTCTGGTTAAAAGTTTATTTAGTTATGTTAAAGTTGGTTTTAGTTTATTAGTGTAAGGGACATAACTGACTTAAATTATTAAGTCTGCATTTTTTGTAGTTATTTGTATATGACAGCAGTTTTCCATGGTTTACCCATGACCTAAGGGAAGTACTTCACATACCCGGATAAAAAGCCTATCTCCGTCCTCGACTTACACACTTTCTTTTCATACAAATCGAATAGGCAAGCTAACTTTGTGTAAAAGATAACAAACATCCCACCTATTCATTCATTTTGCATTAGCACTTGAAATATAAATAAGAATTTTGTTTCATTACCTACAATTAATAATTTATGCAAATATTATGTTAGCAAGTCACACACGTGACTGCGGTGTAACTAGTAGGTAGTTAAAGTCAACAGCGTTTGAAACTCCGTAGGTGCCCACAGCCACACATTCACTACTTAAACATTAGTCCACTGTAATGCAGTTGCACCTGATATCATTTTGTATTTAAACTAGCATTCAAGTAGTGCAAGTGTGTATTTGAGTAAAACCTATTTAAAGTTAGTATCTAGTTTTATGTATAAACAGTTTATAATTGATAAGTACAAGTCCATCATCTTAAGTCCATCTCCAACTTCTTGTAACTCTACTTTCATAAAATGGCTTTGCTTTTCTAAGGTTAGCCATATGATGCAGACGCAGTTAGTATTTTGTTTAAAGGACATCGGGGGTGTAATGAAGTATGAATTAGCTATCAGATAACCATAGCTACTCATCAAGAACTATAGTTAAGTAAGTAACAAGGTACATAAGACACCTACTAGTTCTTTAAATACCTACACAATACCATACCCTTCAAACGGCACACAGCAAAGCTGCTTACTTCCCACCTCTCAGAGTAGGTGGCGCTAGATACCCCAGCCAGGATTCCAAAGCTGTTGGTGACTACCACTATACTTGTGCTTCACTGGCGACACACGGCCATGGAACTTGCTAGAAATTCCATACATGCCGTTTGAGAGCTTGACGAGTTTTCAGACTAAGTGTTGCCAGGTTAGGAATAGTCCTCTATTACAAGGAGGTATATTTCTACATTTTGTTTTATTTGTAGTTTTTGCAATTAAATATTAAGTACCCAATTATACACGTAAAAATCCTTTTTTATGTCACTAAAATACGCTTGTCACCAGCTTCCAGGGGAATCTTTGCAACATTATTCGGAATAACCCCTTCAAAAAGGGTCAAGAGATGTCGATGTCTATTTGGAAAAGTTACATAATGTTAAACAAAAAAAAAAAGATCTTAAAAGCATTAAGATTAACACGTCGAGGATAATTTCCGTGTTCAAACAATCTCGAGAACTTTGTAGAGTATAGTTGGTAATTTTGTAATTTATGGTAACATTTGCTAAAGGTCAGCTGTCCGGGTAAAACTGACAGCTACAACGTTTGATTGGGTGTGACATCCACGAGGAAACTCGTTAATCGTATTAAAAAGCAAGTTTACACACAAAATGATTACATTAGTTTATATGCCGCATATTATACATACAAAGAGTTATTTCACACTGAAAAGTGGTACGGGTAAATTTAGTCAGTAGAATTGAATCATAACTTCAAGGTTCGACCAATGTAATATAACTTACATTGCAAAATACCAATACACCCCTGAAAAACTTACCTGCTAACGCAACTATTAAAAAACAGTAATAAAACGAAACATATACTTGAGTTTAACAAACACTTAAAGTTAGATTATTCTAAAAATGCTATCGGAGGAGTTATCAGTGCAAATGGACCGCCCACGGTAGTATTAAATCTTTGAAAACATACGAGAAATTTTACTTTCACGTTCACGTCTAAACCTCTATGGTATTTAATCGTGTTCTTTTTTTTTATTATGAGGAATTTTGAGATTATAGAATCCTTTTCTTATTTCTCAAGCATAAATATTAACTAACATTTCCTGCATATATTTTCATGAATTCACTGGAAATAATCATATTTTCACATCACATTCACTGCGACTATTCCCTTAAAATACCCTTTTTGTCTCACGCCCGTATTGAATCTATAACACCGCCTTCAATTCGTTAATAAGTAAAAAAAAATGTTCGTTGACCACCACGAATAATTTGCCAATGCTTTCTAGATGATCTCTTTTCACAAGGCAACCGTCCATAACATACTGTCGTATATTTTCATAGGAATAAAATAAAGCCAGCTCTTTTTATGTAGGGGAAGTTATCTCGACGCCTGCCCACGCGCTGAGTAACCCAGCAGGATCCTACAATGTGTGGAATTGTAACAACACTGTTAGTAGTGATAAACTAACTTGATTAGATCTTAATTCTTGTAGGGTTAGGTAATGTTCTTGATTGTTATGTGTTTTTAAAATATCCAAAGCGAAAATCCCTTGTCCTATTGAATTGGTTGTAATTTACTCCAGAAGAGATGATCCAGTCAAAGCCTTTTACGAAGCTTTTCCTAGTAATATCTTATCTATTAGTTGTTATATAAGGTTAAATACCAGTTCTGAGTAATACTAAATGAAAGTCACTTCTGATAACAGTCTTCCTGGCTCTTTATCAACTCTAAATCTTTCATATTGAAAGCTTAAAATCTTGTCTTATGAATATAAGGCACACAGAAACATTTAATGAAATTATAATCTCCACCATCTGCCAAATAAATCAGCATTGAATTGTGCCCCAAATTATAAGTATCTACAGGGTGCTCCAAATTATTAGCATCTGTATCTACAGGATGTTATCTTATCATTTAGACAGTACTTTGTAACTTTAGCGTATTTAAGGCGAGGGCAGTGGTCGGTGAAATTCTGTTGAAAATAGACCGTTATTGTTTAAAGACTGTTTTTTTGTTGTTTAAATGTAATTCTTTGAGTGTTTATTATTATGTCAGTTGGCTTTTTTCAGTCTCCTTAACAAACAATTGAACAAAGTGTTATTAACAGAGTCATTTGAAACTAAAAACAGACTTTGCATTCATAAAGCAGAAAGAAGCATGTATTATTCTAAACATAAAGTAGGTAATTATACTAGCTATTCCCCACGGTTCTACTGGGGTCGTCGTTGCTCCAGTCATTTCTGAGGTTAGCGCGCTTAAACAAACAAACTCTTAAATTGTATAACATAAAATAAATTACATAGCATGAATTGTTTAATTGTCACCAGTTGCACTTTAAATAATAAAAAAATACATGTTCACATGATAACAATATCATTAGTTGACCACTGCAACAGAACATGGCCATTCTCACGGTTTGGCCTGTCACGTACCGTAACGTGTAGATGGTGGTTGAATTTTGGAAAAAAAACATAAAACAATATTAAAACAACGATGTGTCGCAATAGAATAATTATATTTACAAAAAACTAAGGGAACCTATAATATTAATCCAAATTAACATAGTCACCCACGTTCATTGTAAAGCCGTAAATTGTAAAGCACTTTTAAAAAAACTGCAATCCCCGAGATGAAATGCTACCAGTCTTGTTTTTACCAGCAAAGTTCGTAAGTTCAGCGGAAACATTAATTTTAATCTGAGAATTAAGACAGTTACCGTAACAATGATGTATTGTACCGGCAGATAATAACTGCGCTAGTACAAAGTACGCAATGTAAATGATTTATATTTTTAATTTCGCGTTAATGAGTAAACTGGGCTTATGTGTGGTCGATTATTTTGTTAAATTGTGGCAATTAAATTTGCACATTTTGGAAATATATTGCACTAGCCAATAACACGCTACAATGGCTAACATAAATAAAGTGTTTATTTTTGTTTCACCATTCGCGTTTAATTTTGTAATTATAGGCAGCCTGAATTGAAAGTCTTAAATCTTACTTTGTTTTTCATAAACATTGGAAGTTATTTTTTTTAATAGTTTTTACTTAATTAATAATTTGTGTATCCAACGAGGTACCCCACAATATTTCTAAACGTATATTTTTCCCACTGCACACAAAAACATAAAACAAAAAGGCACACCTACCCTCACGCAAAACAGTACAACGTACGTGACTCTAACTTACACGTCCACTTACTTAAACCTCAATAACCCTTCGGGGAGAAATAGCCGCGTAGCGCCGTAGCCGTAGCCCCATAGCCAGTACTCCCGTAGTCAGTATCCCCGAAACCCCCGTAGCACCGTAGCCCCGTAGCCTTGGAACCTCGTAGCACCGTAGCTCCGTAGCATCGTAGCCCTGGAGCCTCGGAGCTTCGTAGCCGGGATAACCCGGCGAATTATCGGCTATGACGGCCACGATAGGCGTGACTTTATTGCCTGACGTCCGGCAATCTACGTCGGAGAGATGTGGTATATAGTGTGAAGATATGCTTAGGATTTTGGCAGTTTTTAAGTTAAATATGGGGAAGGGTTTAATGTTTCTAACTTGGTCAGTGTTCGTATAGGGTAAATGTAGACGTATAATTTAATAATGACATTAAGGCGTGAAAGCATAATTCTATGTTTTATGATTATGACCTTAGTGCTATAATTTGACCCTTAATATACTACATTCGATAAAATGTAGTTAGTATTTACGATGCAATAAAACAATCAACTAAAAACAATTTATTAAAACATCCCCTAATTTATTGGCGCTAACTACAAATAGTAGTCTAACCAAACAATTCGCACGTACACTACAACAAAATAATAGCGAACTAAAAACCAATAAATACTTCAATGAATAAACTAAAACTAAAATTTATCTACTTTCAGTTTTAAATACTTTTGAAACGTTTTATTTATCGGTGCAACTCAACCGGGGGAGTTGGACCACTGTGCACTGAATTTAATAAATTACACAAGTTCGTCTACAATACTAGGACTGGCTTTGGTGTGCATCACTGAATACTATCTAGGTTTACAATAGATGATAATTTACGAGGATATACAGAAGTCTCACCCATCAATAACTTTCAAAAATAACTTACAATTTCAGTGTATCAAATAGATGTCACGAAGTAATGATTTGTACGATCATTTTAAATCAGATTGTTTAAATAGCTTGATCAGCTTAAGAATCATAAAGCACTTCTTACTTCTTCGAAGCCGCCATCAAACAGGCAAAATAAATGGCCATGTAGATGCCATATACTCACAATACCCACGTAAGTTTTACAGGAAAACAACGAGCTGACGTCTTCCATTCTTTGACCCCTGAACCTTTTTTCGTTGTAAACTAGTAGAGAGTAGACCTTCTGTAGTCACCTGTCAATGTCCCAGCGATTTACCGGCCCGTAGAGTTGCGAGGTCGATTCGCGCGGCTTCGGCACAATTCGGCAAGTTCCGGCAAAGCGCGCGTTTTGCATATTAACGCGGTGGCATTTCCACGCACTTTTTGCGCCCTCCGCTAAACGCTGTCGATAGATGAGTTCGGGTGATTTCGGCGGAGCTCGGGCAACTTCGGCTGTTGTTTTCGGTCATTACTTCCCAAAAATAGAATACGGAATTTTAGGGTTATGTTAATTTTGTTACTAGGCGTGGTATATCATCGATGTAGCGTATTATTAACATTAGGGAAATCTGCATGTAATAGACGGTCTCAAAACAAATAGGCAAGATGAGGCCTTGCTCTTGCTCTCTTGATCCTATAATAAGCTGATATTCAATGCAATGCCATAATTTCTGGGTATAGTACCACCTATTAACCGTCTTTTAAGCTTCATTATCATTCAAAACTTGTAGTTATCAAAATAAATACTCCCCTTACTAAGACGTAAGTGGCCACTGAGGTTCTTTGAAGCATTCCACTTACAGCACCAACATTAAAGCTCCAATGTTATTCCACTTTCAGCACCTTCTGCAAATAAAGGACACAGAAAAAGATCTTCAAAATCTAAAAAGTTTATTAGTATTAAATAGTCACGCATTCCAAAGTCCCACAAAATGAGCCCGATTTAAAAATGTACCCATAATCCCCACTACCATGTGACATGCGCACGCGTCGCTTGCGGGTTGCAACACAGCAGTAATTAGTGACAGTTAGTCCATAGCATTGCGTTACACAGTCGTTAGACTTTGCCATAATTATGTCTTCAAGCTTGCCGATATTTTACGCTCGAATTAGCTTGCTATGACACAAGTCTTAGGTGGCTTTCGTTTTATGTATGTTTGAGTTTTTACTTACTGTCTGAACTGTTGGTAAGTCTGTTAGTGATTTATGACCTTAAAATCGGTTGCTCGTGGTGCCATTCACGACTCGAAGGACCCATTTCCGCACCAGAGTAAACAGTAGCCTATGACTTTTCTCAGGCTCTGATTACCAAATAAATCTTTTGGCTAGAATAATACGAAATTCAAGATTGGTAGCTTTGCTTGCTGCTACATAATTTACTGATTTTAGAAAACAAAACATACAATACATAGTTCCTCCCATCTACAGGGAAAATCTTACCGTCTACGAACTATTACAGGAGCGAGTCATTCATGTTTTCCTGTGCGATAAATAAGGGGATGTATTGAGTAATAGCTTCGGCACACGACACGGAATGTCGGAAACTGCTCGTAACGTTGCAATTTACTTCTATTATCCTCACTACACCAACAAATATACACATACCTACACTTCATCTATATATACGTAAATTCTGAGCGCTTTATTATAGGGTAAGGCCCAAGTTCACCGCCAAAATAAAAGTCAGTTTTCTTAAAACAACTGTTATAATCATCGGCACGAATCTTGAGCGCTGACCTTCAGCTGCGCAGAAGTAATTTATCGGGGCACTTTGGTGGTATGAAGTGAGGCGCGGGGGCGGGCTAAAGCGGTGATTGGCCCGCAGCGCATCGCGTCATAGCCGTCACTCGGGATTGGTTCTTTGCTAATAAATCACTTCTGCGCAGATGAAGGTCAGCGCTCAAGGTTCGTGCCGACAACTATAACTATGAATTGTTACATTCCATCTCAATCTAAATGGTTGTTTTAAGAAAAACAGGCGTTTGTTGTTAGTGATATTGGGCCTTTGTAGGGTCGATGAACGGCAAAGGAAAATCAGTGGAATACGATTTGAATTTGAAATGGAAACCTCTTTTGTTTTTTAGGTGATCAGTTTGAATTTCGAAATTAAATAGGGGTTAGAGTTTTGTTTTTGGTATTTATTTTCGCTGATTAACAAAAGTATTGAATTACAAGACAAATATTAAGTTTCATCAATCGCCTTGGTATAGATATCCTGTTTGCTAAAAAAAATTATCAGAAAACGGAAATCTTATTAGAGCTTTCAATGGCAAATATAATATTCATAGGGAATCCCAAACATAATGTTAAAAATTCATAGCTATTTACAATCTGATTTCTACAGAAATGAATATTCTTAAAACTTAAAAAGACACCTAGATAAGGTACATCTACTAAAAAGTTGTTCACTATAAACAAATTAGATAAAAAAACAATGTTTTTCGTTAACATCAAATCATCTAGGATTGGATTCCTGTGCTAATGTATTTATACAAACTTGTAGAAGCCAGCTGTAGTGTAGTAAATAAGCTACAACATTATTATGCCGTTCAATCACTCAATATAAAACACATGAATCTTGTGTCAAACAGCCGTATCTAATCTCCTCATAATATACCGGCAACTTTGTGATCTGTTGACGGCGACTTAACTAATACTTTAATAACTCACTCGACAAATAACTAGTTAGGCAACACAAGACACTTAAGTTTTCTTTTATTTACTTCTAATCTCTTCGGTATCAACTTTCGTGACCAAATTCTGAAGAAAGGTGCCTTTTTGTTCATGTTGATTGAAAACTAAGTATATTGGGGCTTTCAATTCTCATAAAAAGGTACGCTTAATACATAATAATTGTAGTAGATACTACTTCCATGAAACTCCAAGCATCTACTAATTAAATCGCATTCATACTCTTTGCACTCTTCATTAAAGTTAGATTTAATGCAACATTCCAAAACCACTTATCTCCCAAACCTAATTAACATAGAATCATGTCAAACAAGACATTGTTCTTCCTTCCAAGACAATTCCCAAATGAATGCGAACTAGTGAAACATGGTTCGCGACAAGACCTCATTCCGCCATAACGAGGGCTTGTTATGCATGGGGATGGCTATTAATGACCACTGATGGTTGTACAAACCCCACTATTATGACGTTTATAAGCCATTTTGTAGGTCATCAGTTCTTATGGTGTCGTTGTTTGTGAATGACTGATGTTTGGTTGTAGTTGCATCAAATTAGCGATGTTGACATGCGCCGTATTATATGATCTGATTTCGTTCGTTTGTTGAATTTGTTTTTCATCTTTAAAGCCGCACTGTGTTAGTAGATATCTAACCGTTATGGACTTAGTTATAAAAATTTGTGAAAGACTTTAATCTTTTAGATGTCACATTAATTTTAGGTTCCGAGTACTAATGTAGAACACACGTGCCTTTGGAAATAAGCGCCAAAATTTTCATTCAACGCTCAAAACCCCTCAAGTAAAATGCCGTAAAAGATCTCATCGTGCCCCCATCATTCAGAAGATCATAAACTATGAAGCCTCATCTTTTATGCAAATTAATTAATTTGTGACTTCGTAAAAGTGTCGTAAAGTTTGAAAAGCCTATAAATCGGGAGGGGTTTATGGCCTGCAGAGCTGGACAGCATCCAAGACATGTCGCAGCTTATCATAATAAACGTCAGCATTATTAAAATACCTGTGCTTTGCACTTTTGAATGGCAACACAAATTCACTGAAAGGTTTTTTTGGTGAAGTTGTTGATGAGAATATTTTTAGTACGAGCTCTGCTGTCAATTTTCAGTTCAATGAAAACAATTATCAAAATATGTTGCAGTCAAAACGAATTGAATATAATAATAATGCATTTAAAATAATACTACATAGCGGTCTACGCTATCCATTATCTAAACTTTTGACAAACCCAAGAAATAAACATGCTGACAGACGATTCTGTGTGAATCACTTTGTATTTGGCATCATAATACACCAAATGTAGAGCATCAAAGCCTACAACTACTAAAATGACTAAGTCTAAACTCTACACGAAAAAACTACTAAATCCAGCTAACCGTTAACCATTCCCCATGAATAATTCCTCCCGAAAACCCCGAAAAGACTGATCATAGCTCGGGAAGATAGGCGGCACAAAATTTTTGTTTAGTCAGAAGCGATTCAGGTTATGTGACTAATCTTATTAGCAGCAAGTGCCTGAACCAGCGGGGACACCCGGGACGATAAGGCGATTAGTGTCATAATAATGTCATATTCTAGGTGAGGACAGAAGTGTAAACTAGATCTAGAACGTGGTTTAGAAATGGAGATTTTTTTTTGTGGTGGTTTATCAAAACTTTTCAATATGTGGAAGGTGCAGGAAGCACGTTGGATTTACTGAGTGAAATTGAACTGTGTTCGTTCAGTAGATAACCTTTAGCTTTACATAACTGAAGTAACTTTGAAACAATATGTTAAAACAAAAATGCATTTCCAAGAATGTAGTCCGATCATTTGCTGCCATTAGGTATTGAAAACGACATTTTTTTCTCAAGTTTTTAGTATGAATTGCTTACAGTCAGGGTGGAACTAAAAAAAGTCTATGGAACAGAACTTCTGCTTTTACATCTTCTTAGTAACATTATACCCGACTGAGAGAATGTGTTGCGAGCGAACAGAAATTTACTGGTGCGAATTAATATCAGCAGCGAGACAATCTGTTGGATAAAAAGTTAAATAATGGTTTTATTGTTAACCTCTTACGAGTGTTTGTTGGACCGAGCCTTTGTTCACAAGTTTGATTTGAAACACAAATTGTTTGGTAAATGCTATTGTATCTCAATAATTATAACAACAAAGCTTTCTTCGAAGTATTTAGTAGATGTACTTGTAACACCATCTTCACCCTGTTTTGATTTTGTAAGCAACAATATCATTTTCATTCGAATCAAAAGTCAGCTCGTGTTTTGAGACACAGACACGATTCTCTTAAACATTATAATTTTCATCTTCAAATTAGAAAGAGTTTGAGTCTTAAGAATACTTTACTTTTTAACATCTAAGCTATCAGTCACGCAACCCGCAGATACGTTACGTAACTACTCAAAAAAGGGAACCTGTACAACCTCTCTTAAAAAATCAATTGGGTCCAACAAAATTACCTGGGGTACCAAATCAAAAAGCTCTTAAGAAGTTATCTTCATAAATAATGCTGGGCGTACCGTAAGTCGGGTTTAATGAAGGGAATTGTCGCAAGGAATGGACGGAGGCAGTACATCTGTGTGTTAAGCGCGGCCTCCTTTTTATTTTCCGTCGGGAAATCTTTCTGTCGACGCGGAGCTCACTCGTTTGGGTGACTATTCATAGTCGGGTTTTGTGAGTTACGATGTTTATGATTAGTTTAGTAAGTAGATATGTTAGTTTTGTATATTTGGTAATTGTTTGTGGAGAAATGTTTGAGCATTTCTAAGTGTTCTTAAATAAGTGGTAGCGTTATGTAATGTTTAATTCTGTTTAATGTTATTTTATGAACAATGGGATTTTTATCAACATTAAACTTGTCTCGCATAAACCCAAAAATAAGTAAATTATAATACGTTTCGTGGGACAGTATCCTGTTTTGGACTAGTATAATTGTTAATGGCTCTCTAGCACTGGTATCTTTTCATACTTTTGGCATCAAAAACCCTCAGGCCTAAATAAATCCTGTAAATGTTTCGGAATAAAAGCTCACATGACTACACATACAGCTCCCCACTTTGTTGCTTCGTGATTTGTGTGCCAATTGCGTAAAAGTGACTCCCTACTTAGGAGACAGGCGGGGACGGGAGACACACACATACTTTATAATGTCAGCCCCGATACGTCGCCGGAAGATATTAAACGCCCGTTATTGTATTTATTTTACCGTCTATAAGATCAACGAGGCAGAAAATTGAGAATTTACTTTCTTGTGTAAAAGTTACCGAAATTAGAAAACGAGTTACACAATATTTTCTAAGCAACCATCCAATGATAAATTTCCTTCTACCTACATATTGATATATTAATAGATTCTTCTGTTCCTAAAAGCATAACTAACCTAATTTCGAAATCAGAGTTAATTACATAAAATGGTTCGCAGCCAAAATTAATTCTGAAATTACCGCAATCTTCGCTAAAAGGCTTTATAGTTGCCAGCACAAAGCTTAGCTGTCGAAAAATTTGCACAAACCGAGCGTTCGTTAGGAAGAGAGCCTGATGAGACGCAATCAGCATTCCACTAGTGGATTAGTGCCTGTCAGCCAATGTCTAGGGACCTCTCATAATTAACACACAAATATATAAAACCTAAACCACCAAAATTGAAGACACTTTAGATTGAAAACCACGACAAAAATGTTGTTTGATCCAACAGTAATCTGCTGTGGCTTGTTAATTAATATACCCTTAAGATACTTCAGCAGTTTCATCATAAGTTTCTCGACCAAAACTATCACGAATACATCTTAGTCATCAGACCATTAAATCTGCGCACATACTCATTATCGATTTCAGTGAACATCCAAAAATAACCTTCAGCCACCAAGCTGATTTGAACTTTATAGCTTTAGTAATAAAGTGTTTTCTTCAGCAGCAAATCTTCGGCGTGCGGGTGCCCCAAATTGCCAAGATTTCAGACGTGCTGAGTGGACAGGGAGCCTCCTTTGAGGCGGCGGTCGCCAAACATCTATATTCCCCGATATCCGTGTACCAGGCCAGGGTAAGTTGCACTATGCACAATAAATTCATCCAAATATTCAGCTGAATTTTGGCCGAAAGCTCGTCTTGACGAAATGTAAATGGAAATACTAGTACATTTCATACTATATGTATAAAAACAGATTGAAGAAATCTTAATCTGCAAGGTTCCTGTTCATTCCTGTTCATGGCTAATGAATATTTGGATATGTTGTATTGAAAAATGATTTGATTAAATCTGAAGCAATTTCATAAAAGAAAATAATTATGGGTAATTATGATCTTTAGCGTATTCACGAAACCAAATAACAAACTAAACTAATCAAATAGAATCTAAAATCTAAACTGACAACACTATCAAAATACACATTGCCAAACATAGCGATTATAATTAATTACAGTACTCAATAACGGCAAATGATTTTCAATAATCCATATTTCATGGAAGCGGTAATATATTGTGTGGAATATAAGCACACATCACATTTGGCATCACAGTCAATAATCAGGCTATGGGTCATAAACACTAACTCGCGACATTGCCAAACCGAAGCTGGTACTAATCCCGTCCGTGCCAAAACTACGTAATGCATTTAAATCATTGTTCATCATATTTGTTTACGCTAATGTTATCTAGTTAATAGTTATTACTTTGTCAAAACCTACCTTAAAAATATTTAGTTTTTGAGCATTCATGATTCGACCGATGTTAAAAATAATTGTTTGATTTTACAGTTTGCAGCACCAACATCCTTCATACCTACACCTGCAGTCTACCAAAAGCCTAAACCGTTTGAACTTTCGAATTCAATTAGTAACCAAAAGACACCAGAAAATGCACCAAAACAAGAGCACCAACCAACATTCCGGCTGGATGGATACGTACAATCCGGACTCCCTAGCATACAGGGTCATCTCGGACTTCCTCAGGAGATATTCCAAACCCAGCCGTTAGGCGTTAAACAAGAACCAGAATATTTCCCGGTATTGACCAGCCAGCAGTTTGGACCCATCAAATTCCAAAGTCTTTTACCATCGCAATTCTTAGAGCAGAACAAAATATACCAGCTCCTTCCTTTCAATTCTGGCTTCGCTTCTGGCTTCGCAAACAATCAGAATGGAATCAATGAAAAGAGTTACTCTAATGTAGACAGTGAGGAACAGGCAAAATTGGCACCGACCCCAAGATCCATAGAGAACAACCCGGTACCAGTGCCTACACAGGTATGAAAATCATTTTTTTTTTTTTGTAATAACTAATATATTTAGAAACATGAAAAATACGAACATCTGAATTGAGAAACACCCCTTTTTTCCTTTTTTCCGAAATCGGCAAAAAATATTGATCATGTTTTTCCCTTTTATTCTGCATATATTGTTGTGTTTATATATTTATGGATATGTTTGTAATAGTCTTTTTTTGTTTTCAGGGATATCACGCTCATCCAAATGGCGCTATTAGTTTCTCAAGTTTCTCTCAAAATTTACCAGTCAATCCTCAGTACGAATCTGTACCACAATCACCACCTGGAAATTTTAACAATCAGCCATTTCCAGTAGCATTGCCACAATCACAACAATCCATTGCATACCAGCTGCAACCTCAACAACAGAAAATAATTCCACTGAAACAGATCTCTCAATACCCGCCATTATTAAGAAAAATTGTACAAGAGCTTAACAAATATCAACCACACTTCCACCCAGATTTAATTAATTTCAAACCTCAGGGTGACCCTAGGGCTGTAGATAGTTTTCGTCAAAACGTCTTAGTGGAACATCCTCGACAGCAACCTCATCCTCATTCTGAATCACTTGGTTTGCAGCGGCTACCTGCATTTAAACCATTACCTCAATCAGAACTGTCACCTGAAGCATATTTCCAGCACACAAGCCCATCGCCAATAGCAGCGGACCCTAAACCATTTAATAAAAATGAACAATCCAATCAAACTCCAAGCCATGCTGTTCAACCATTAGCACCGGTGTCACCACCGCGCGAGCACACTCCCTTGCCTCCTTTGAAGCCAAATTATAACAAACACGTGAAACCACTAAAGCAGCGACGTCCCACTACATCAGAGTTCCTACCAACTACTGTACAACCACTGCCATCGTCTTCTGCATATGAACAGCCCGAACCCGACCAACTTATAGCATCGACAACTATACAACCTTATGATAAATACAATGATAATGATAACGTAGAATGGAAAGAATCAGATAGAGATTCAGATACATATAACAGAGAGTCAGATAACGAAAACGGCCCCCAACCGGATCCAATAATATCATCAACATATCAGCCTGAAGTTATGAAAGAACCTCGACCAGAGTTCTCGCAACCCTCTGGGCCGGAACCTGAAGAGCATTCCCTTTCAGTTCCGCAACCAATAAAATCAGAACCCACGCACGATGTTGTCATACAACAGCAAGAGGTACAAGAGATAATACTTGAGCCATCACCGCAACCTGAAGACCGTCAGCAGAATCAGATACGTAATCAACCAGAACAGGAGGCTGATCAGCTGCAGTCGCAGGAACACCATCAATTGCTGGAACAGATGCAGCCACTACACTATCAGCAAGAAATACAGGATTTACAATCTCAGTATCACGTGGAAGCACGTCAGTTGCATGAGGTCCCGAAACAATATGCCATTCAACAAATAGGCAGTCAGCAATATCAGATTCAACCATATGCGTATCCGCTACAATTCTATCAGCTCCAAGCTAAGCCGTTACAAGGCCCGCAAGCTGAACCTGAACAACCTCAACCACGGCAGCAGCAAGTAGAACAAACTCAATCGCCGCAATACCAACAACACAGTATAGAACCGAAAAGTGACGCCCAGCCTTCCCCGCCTACTACCGAAGATTCTGAAGCACAGTACGATCAAAATGAGCAGGATTCCGATGACCGGTCGCAAGATCAGTCAAAACGTCAACAAGCGGCAGGCAAACCTATTGAACAATACTTAGCGAAATCTGGTCCTAATTACAGGCATTCTTACGGACCAGTACTGTCCTCTCATTTCCCACATATATTTGCTCAGCCACAGCGGCTGGCCGAGGCCGACTATGGCTCGCAACTGCTGAACCTGCCAAACTACCCAGAAGTGCAATATTTTGGCAAATTCGCTCGAGAACTGTTTGGTAATGGCCAACATTAACACTAAAACGATGACATTGCATTTTGTATTGTAAAATTTCGAAATAGACTTTCGTGAAAGATTGAAATTAGTTTAAAGAGGAATGCCAAAAACATTTTTTTTGCATATTTTGCCAAGAATTTGGCCTTTCAATACTCCTGAAATTGTTCTAATAAGACAAAATAATGTGATGATAACTTCTGCCTGTAAATATGCTAAGTGTAGGCTATGTACATAAAATGTAAGTATTATTGTTATTTTACTGTTATAGTTGGTGTGTGAAAGAGTGTGATGTGACGCGAGCTCGACTGTGATGCCATATGTTTGTCTGCTGAGACTTGTATCGCTTTTTATGTAATAATAAACTTGTGTCAAATTATACGAAGTCATTTATTCTTATCATGCTATTTAATAGAAATCCAGACTTAAGTGCGTCTCTGTGACAAAGAGACAAAGGTGAATTTGTAAGTTCAAAAAAATATTACGCCACAACTATGTGGAACAACTCAAGTACATAACATATAAAACAAGGAAGAACTGATCCGCAGGTTATCTCGAAACACTCAGGTATAACAAAGTTACCACATAAATAACTGACTGCAGGCTCCGTTCTCACCTCATCTCGCAGCTATCAGCACAACTTCCAGACTTCACTAACCCTATCTCAAGTTATCTGTTGATTTATTCCTCTTAAACTACCTGAAACATTGTTCTAAGGATTACAGTTAAAAAAGGTTCGGGTCTAAGGAAAGAGATTTCACTAACTTCAGAAATACTTAACTGATTCAACTGCCGGAAAGAATTTCTTTACTCTTTGATAACATTACATACACGTTAACCTCGAAATGAGAGGTTTTTACCAAAATAATTGCAACCTCTGTTAGCTCGCACCCAATCACCCGAGTCCCATAAGATGATGAATTATTTTTAACCTTTTTAATGGAACCTATATTCGTACTTTAGACTTCACAAAAAACAAGTAGTAAATTAATAGGAAACTAAATATACCCTTGCTCTGTTCAATTTGCAAGTTTCACACGATTTCATGAGCATACAGAACAGACAGGATCTATAAAATAAAAGTTAGGTGTGTAGTACATTTCCCTGCGGAGTCGGAAGCACTTCATCTACCGTCAGTCTTCATTTGTTCTGACAGCCGACAAGTCAGACTCGATGCTCAAAGAACTACGTATGTACGGAATTTTTATTTCGACAAAATTGGGATAAATTACTCACACATGTTTATCTGAAAGGGACCGTTTTTTTGTGAAAGGGTAAATTATTTATAGAATATTCAATGTAGGGTCTGATTCAATGTGAGGTGAGTGTCGAAAATAATCCGTGTCTGTGTAAAATGAATGGGTCTCTAATTTAAAGGAGAAGGTGTACCTACATATGTACCTACTTATAAACAACTGATTGATTATTTTACACAGCTAATATATCCTGAACAAAAACATACATGATTTGATAAAATCTCCAATGTCTCTAACTGCTCACTAAGTCAAACCATTAGTTTACCATTACCAGTAACCATTAGTGTCATTAAAGCTAAACAGTGGAGTGCAGCTGCTGAACTAAGTTGTCCCCGGGTGCTCGTGACGTGAGCTCACATATCACTCGTTAACAAGACAACTAGTGCACTGTGTTAGTGTTATACCAATGCAAAGTAAGCCTAAAGTCTGGCTTATGCCATGCATGACAAATGACTCTGCATTTCAGAAGTAATTCATTTGACTATTAAATTTTTTGACTATTCTATGCTTAAGTAAGTCAGCAGTACTTCTGACAAGCAAAGCTTCTCAAAAAGATATGAACAAATAAATACGCTAGAATTTAAATAAATCCACTTATTTTTTATGAAGTCTGGTATTAATTTTCTCATCATCACCAGATATAGCTTTAACCCATAACTATTTATGCTACCTATATTCATCGTTTCAGCAAAAAACTTCTAAAAGCCGAGAGATTTTTCGAATGCCCTGTTAAAATTGCTACCTATTAAGCCGGACTGCAAACTCAATATCCCCTTTATCTAACCAAATTCAAACGGTTACGAAAGATAACTGGAACCACAATATTGTCTAATAACTTCCACATAACGACTATAAACGGTAAAAACGTAACGATAACGAAGAATAAAAAATAACGACGCTATACAACGTTATCGGCGCCCAAAAACAAAAGATTTCCCGTTTTGTAATAAACTCTGTGTATGGAGTTTCATAAAGGAAGTCTTTGTGAAAACGCTTAAGCATGGAACCACCCGGAACCGCCAAAAGGTTTGCTAACATTCTTGCTATAATTGTTAAGCTAGCGCATAATATACCATCATCTGCCTAGCCTAGGCTTCCAGTCGAACTGGATGCACTTGACTACCAGCGTTCTACAAGACCTGGCGTTGTATGTGACCTCCTCAACCCAGTTACCCGGGCAACCCAATACCCCTAGTTAAGACTGACACAGAATATACCACCACACAATGCGTTTTCAATCACATAGGCAGGTAAGAGGTGTACAAACGGCAATGGCGCCTCCGGTTGTTAAAACCTTCTAAGTAAAAAAGCCATTGAAAATTATCGTCACGGCTGATCCCAAACAAGACATTACTTATTTCCGAAAAAAAACACAGCTTTTAATGTTTAATACTTTTCCCGGCATTTTCCTATGGAGAACAAAACACATAACTTTTAATCTTTGAAGGATCAGACGAAAATAATGATTATCTGCTTAAGACTACAAAGGAATTTTGGATGACGACTAATTGGGGATTATATCATAAGTCTGAGTTCAGTAATTACTGATTATATCTAGGCACCTAAGATAAAGAGTAGCTTCACTGAATATTATATGACATATGTTTATAATTTGGTTAAGTATTAATGTAATTAATTAATCATTAGTTTTATCTATTTAAGCCTTGCCTTGCTTGCTAGTCAATCATCCACTGCAGTCACATACATAACATCGCTCATGCATCTATCAAACACACACGAAAATGCACTCAATCAAAAAACTATCAAGGTATGATTTACAACTAATACTGATCTGACAGTTGGTAATTCTAAACGGGCGTTATTTATCATCCTTTCATTACCAAACAATAAATAAACATGTCACAGAAACGACACTTATGCTTCAGTGCAGTTAAGCAATTCCACATATATAAACTACGTTCACGAAAACCTATAATCGAATGCAGAAACTTATGAATAGCAATTGCACTTGGAAGCAAATTGCGAAGTTAGCAAGAAAAATTATAGTAAGCACCTATTTAACTTGGCGTCATATTATAAAGAATAATGACATGAAACGCCTACCTATATCATTTTAGTTTAAATAACGACACAGTAAAATTATTAATTTACCATATTCTACTTTAAATTACTTTTCCGATAATATATAAGCTTTAAACAAACGCGTTAGCCTAAATATGTACATACCTCACGCGCCTGACACTAATTTAATAGCAATATTATTTTCTACGTGACAACTGAGAAGCTTTTTATCACGTTTTTGTGACGAGTAATATATGCGTATTTAATAAGAGAAGACGAGACAAGTCATAGTATAGCAGCTGTCAAGAAAATAAGCTTCATAAAAGGCATATCAAGCTTCTACCAAGTAGGTATAACTCAACAAGAATTTATTTACATGATATTATTTACTGTGCTTGAAAGAAACTGTCTCTTAGTTAATACTTTTGTACCTTTTTATTACTATAAGTATTTCCCTAGAAGGGGTACCATATAAAACTAATTTCCTCAACAAGTGGATATCTAATTATAATCTTACTTGAAAATTATACTCTAAACCCACAAAACGCCTGAAAACTTGCACTAAACTGAAATTACATTAAAATAAATTTTACCTTTGGGGGATTAAACCACCATCATTAAGCTTATGGATATAGCCATATAAAACCTTCCTATATTTTCATATCAGGCAACACCAACAGGTATCCCACTATAATCATCAGGAACACACACACACACATACATACACACATGTACATAAAATCCCACAAACGAGCAAACACATTAACGTTTTAGTTCACAAACCGCTAAGCGTTACCGTTTTATCCCGTTACCAAAAATATTTTACTAAATTTTCATGTCATTTTGATGTAATCACCTGATGCTGAGTATAATAATTACGGTGTAGACGGTAATGATGCTGAAAATACCTGAAAGTACCTGAAAATGTTAGTAACAGGTTGGTAATGAGCCGACCGACGCGTATTGTGTGTAATTCGAGGAGCGTCGCCTAAATTGTTACTCATTATTTTATATTTCCTATTATTTGTTTGAGGAGATACTTTTACGTGGTGCTTCGTATATTTTGTGTTTATATCTACGTACTTTACTATGAAATAAGTGGGAGGAAGTTAAGATGAAATACTATTTGTTTTTATTTGCTTTTTGACACATTATATTTTACTGAACTGTTTCAAAACTTGATCTAACTAACCCCTTCAGTGAACTGGCTTCGTTCAATAACATAACAAGGGAGCTATCAGGACTGGCATTAAGATACAAATCCCTATTGGTTATCGGGAATCAAGTCCATTATGACGTCAGACAAAAGATCGCTTTATGGCCCCGGTTGGGCCTTCCCGGGATTTGCAAAGTCTGACAAAGGGTCTGTGTACACCAGATCGAGGACCCAGGGTTGTGTGCGAAGGCCCTTGCGCCATTGTGAGACTGTTTGATGAGGCCAAAATGTTGGATGTAGATTATACTTACTTACATAGATATTGTAATGTTCATAGATGTAGGTCAGCAAATAGTTTCGTTAGTCACTTTTACACATAGCATTAACTAGACTGGTTTAAAAGAACGCTCTTTCACGGAAAGTTTTCAACAAATACTTACAGAAAAGAATCATAAAACATGCAAGAATACAACAAGGAATGTTAGTAAAACTTGCCGCCGCAGTACATTTCACCTGTAAAGTTTGTTCGGAGTAATATTACAAGTGTACAAGCCCCGAACACTCGGGTTTACATCTTAGAAATAACTCTTACAATACTTCAGGGGAGATTTTATGTCTCACATTAGAAGTGGCGTTTTTAACAAAACTTTGCACAGTTTGTTTTATGTTGTTCAATATATTTGAAGACAGAAACTTGTGCTTGAGACGCGAAGATAAAAAAGACTGTCATTTCTTTTAGCTTTTGCAGGCTGTCTTATAAAAAAATGTCTGGACAGAAAATATTACTTCATTCTGCCTAACTTCAGGCATCCCACACATTTTTTGCTGAGAGTATTATAAATTAATCGATCTAGTAGTTCCACAGATGATCCCTACGAGAGATAGCCTGCCTACGTTCGCCCTTCAGAATATCAGTCATTTTATATTTGACAGAGAGGTAACTTTGTTCATCCTCCGAGCCTTTTCCCAATCATGTTGGGGTCGGCTTCCAGTCTAACCGGATTCAGCTGAGTACCAGTGCTTTACAAGAAGCGACTGCCTATCTGACCTCCTCAACCCAGTAACCTGGGCAACCCGATACCCCTTGGTTAGACTGGTGTCAGACTTTCTGGCTTCTGACTACCCGTAACGACTGCCAAGGATGTTCAATGACAGCCGGGACCTACAGTTTAACGTGCTATCCGAAACACAGTCAATGGTGTCTAAGATATACTTAGAAAGTACATACAAACTTAGAAAAGTTGCATTGGTACTTGCCTGAACCTGGGATCGAACCCGTGCCCTCATACTTGAGGTTGGTCTTTTACACACTAGGCCACCACGACGATCTCCACCTCTGCAAGAGAGGTAACTTTGTTCCTTGCAATAAAATTAAAAATTATGCACATTGACATAATATCCTCATCAAACTAATTAACTTATTATTCAAATTAATAAGCTTAAACTTGGAAGAAAGAGGAGGGATATAATGATCATATTCAAAGGAAACGATGTCATAATCGCCCGTTTCACCCGAATTAATCCAGGACTGAATCAGTTAGTAGTAATTTTGCGTGCAAACATATGCGGGGATGCGGAATGCAATAAACATTTTAGTGGTTTCAGTACTAGCCACAATAAACTTTAGTGCGCTTTTTATTTATTTATGATGATTGCAGTCCACAGTATGAATGTTTGATGTTCTATGTTGTTCAGATGATATCTCTGAACGAGTTGTTCTCCAGTTTTTAGTACAGTTTATCATCTTTTATTTTCCTTTCAAATTCTGAACTTATTCGTATTATTATTGGGGAAGAAGATAGTATCGGAAATAACTGCAGGATCAATCATTAGGAGGTAATTAGGAGGAAAATTATTTTAAACTATCAAGGCCGTTTTATAAATGGCGTAATTAATTAAAAATCAAACACAAGCAAAACTATGTCAAGTTCAAAATTAACGGTCAAACTTAAGAACGAATAAAGCCAGCACATAAGCCGAGCATATGAAATCAAAATACGAACAAACTTCATGAAAAAAGACCTGAAGTTTAATAAACCTAATCTGAGACTTAGGGCCTTGCTAAAACTTTAGCCGACCTTATCCAAATTGGCAAAGAAAGTCAAATGGAACGGCCTGAGGTCTGAGACAAAAGAATAAGGTCGCTCAGAGCCCAGGGGGAGGCCAGCCATTTACATATGCGGAATAATTTACATATACACTCTGTGGTCTATTCGCAATGACGAGTTTGAGGACCTCCTGAATTTTGCTTCTTTTACTGTGAGTTGGTTAATTTTTTTCTCGTTGCTTGTCGTAAATGAAATGAGGAGTTGTAAAATATGGTGTGACTTGAAGTCAGTTCCAGGCACATATAGAAGCGAATTGGGGTAGTTACCAATGATTTGTAGGTACTTATAAACAAAGAAAAGAAGTCAATCCACTAACGATACAACTAAAACACATTGTTAATTGACTGAAGATCTAGGATCCACGAAACAAATTTAATTAATTTACTTAAATTGTCAGATCGAACAAATAAAATATCTATTATGCCTCCAGAATCCCCACTAAGACTGCAATTCAGAACGCCAACAATCCTCTGGTTAACAACCCATCACATGCCATAGTCATTCACGCCACACACATACTCACACACACCCACACAAGCAAGCATCCCTCTCAATGTGATCCCAGTGTGGATGTCTAATAAAATGCGGGCTCATCCCATTTTTCGTCCGTCCGACATCATTATGTAAAAATTTTCGGACACAGCTGTAATCTGCTTAAATTTTTCGCGAACGTATATTTTCAATTCCACGATGATTGGACTGTGATTCTGTTTTACGTACGGAATAAATGACTGAAACATGAAGCGGAATGTGGATTATGTATATTCATATTTTGCCATTGAGAAAAAAGGATTTATACCACTAATCTTAAATCCAGATTTTCACTCACAGTTTATACCTGCTCGTGCCGATCATATTATTAGTGAACTAGATTGTATAATCCTGTAACAATCACGCAATCTTATAAACCTGTGTCTTATTAATCTTTTCTTGATCTGCCTTGCTTGTTCCCACTACAGAGTAAAGTTGGCTGTAGAGACTTCTACATCCCAATCAAGTAACTTTGCAGCCCTGAAATCAGCCACTAAAGACCTTTTCGGAACCTTGACTTCTGCAAGGTCACCTGTTATCTCATCAATCCATACTTTCTCCGTTCTCGTCACATCTACATACGCCGTGCCATCACCCTCGAAACCGAACGTGGTCGCTTAGACAAAGGTCGACTACAATCACAATCATATTTATTATCAATACCAGTATGTATGTAGGACGTTAATCGATACCAATTTGTGTTTTAATGTCTGTCCTACTGATTTTACATACTATTACTGTGTCATGTCTTGTTATTGAGCCCGTTTCATCAGCATTATGGGAGAGGCGGTTTAGGTACATACTTGGATAAGTCTTTCCTCTATTTTCTATCACATGACACTATTGTAAACGTGATGTTTGGTGTATATGTGTGGTTGTTAGTTATTAAATCTCAAAATAATGACAGAACTAATTTTGATGAAACTTTTAGTAACATAATGTTATGCACCAGACGAAGACATACTTTGGCTTTCTATCTTTGTATGGGGTAAATATCCAGAACAAAATTATGCCTAAAATAAGCAGAGCAGACAAAATTATTTCAGAGAACAGCAATAAAAACATATGTATTAGGTATATGGATAATACTTGGAATTGTAAGGGATATAAAATTATGTTATTTTAAATGAGTTGTATAAATATTTAATTAAAGTAAATTTAAGGATAAATTATTGATGGTTAATATAATTTTTGTGCTGGCAACACGACACGGAGACTAGAGCTCGGTGGGGTGATGACAGCTGGCAGGCAGTTGGTTTTTTCCACGGAACGATAGCTGGAGGTTGTCTGATTGTACATTGTATACTTATCGTGGACTAATATTGTAAAACCGTGTAAAAGGTGTTACGTTACGGAATAAAGAAGATTTGTGTACCAATCCCGTTGGTTTTATTATACTTCAGAAGTGGTAAGTACCTACCTACAAAAATATTTATTTTCTTATCTTTCGAAAAATTAAAATTTGAATCCTAAGAAATCAGATGCATCGTCAAGAGAGATGCCCTAAACGCTTGTGAAAGACACCTATTAACATTAATATTTTCATGAGGTAGCGATATTTTTCAAAAAAAAAAAAAAAAAAAGTTTTATTTGCCGCCCGCGTGGAAGGTTAGTTTCTAGGTTATGAAAAATATTGTGTATATATGTACAGTAGCAAATTATGAAGTTTATGCGAGAGTAATTTGAACAATTACATATTCGTCTTGTTTCGAGTTCCAGAACGATGGAGAGATCGAATTCTCGGCGCCTGGAGACTCCTCCAGGTGGCACTGGTTCGCGAGGGCGAGATTATGAAGAAATTAGACGAAGTCGCAGCCGCATTCGTCGAGACAGCCCACCGGAGCACCGCCGAAGCCGCCTGAACGAGAGCCGGAGTTCACGCGACAGCGACAAACTACGTGCTCTGGAACGAGAAATGGAACAGGAACGCAGAAGACTTCGAGAATTGCAAGATGATTTGGACAGGGAGCGTACACGGCTGCGGAAAACTGTGAGTAATCAACGAGAATGTATTCAACCACATGTGTGCCTCACGGAACTGGAACATACCACAAATCAGTTTGATAAAAATTCTCGTAAACGACTGCGTACTCCAAGTAAAAATAACGAAGGCCCCGAGCCTCGCAGATCCCACAACGAGCGACATTCTCCTCGGTTAGGCAGATCAGTTAGTCCTTCGTTTACAACAAAGGACCTTATAGGTATTCTAAGTAACTTAAAATATCTACCGCCCCAGCCATCGAGTACATCCGTTACTTATACTTCTAACAATCATAAAAATATTTTGCCTGACTTTGATCCATCAGTAAAATGCCAACGCGTAGATATATGGCTAAACAAAGTGAACGAATGTGCTACGGTTTACGGCTGGGACGATAAAACCACAATCCATTTCGCAATGCAGAAGCTCCAGGGTTTGGCCAAAACCTGGTATGAGAGTTTGCCGTCAATTTTGTACAGTTGGTCCGAGTGGCAAATTAAATTAACGAAGGCATTCCCCTGTGAACAGAATTATGGCCAAATTCTGGAGGACATGCTGAAAAGGAAAAGTAGGATTAACGAACCGATTGAAGTATACTTCTACGAAAAACTGGCTTTATTAAACCAATGCAACATCGATGGTAAACATGCTGTTGATTGTATTATTCATGGACTGACTGACAGGACTATGAAATCTAGTGCTATAACATTACGCTGTGCTCACCCGGAGCAATTGCTACAATTTTTAATGAGCAATAAGGATTCTTCACAATCGCACTCATACGACAGAACGTTTTACAAAACAAAATATGGAGGTGACAGCACAAGTACTAACAGTAGTTCTACTAAAGCTAAAATACCATTTCCAAATAGCGCTATTTATTGCTACAATTGTAAAGAGAGGGGGCATCCGTTTTTGAAATGCCCAAAGCCTCTTTTGAAGTGTACCGCTTGCAACAGAGTTGGTCACAAGACTGAAAATTGTTTTAGCAATTCAAAAGATAGCAAAACTGACACCCTCCAAAAGACACTGTGTATTTCAAACATAAGCCCTAACTCAAAGTTTTTCAAAGATGTAACCGTGAATAGTATTCCTACAAAATGTTTTATCGACTTTGGTAGCGAGGTAACCTTAATTAGGCAGTCTGATGCGTCACGGTTAGGATTGATGAGTAGCGATGAAACAACTGCTTTGAAGGGGTTCGGTAACGAAATAGTACATACTCTTGGTACCGCAACTATAAATATGGTTGTTGATGGTGTTGTTGCTGATGTAGTTTGTCATATTGTTCAAGATGAATTTTTGGAATACCCGTTATTAATAGGTCAGTCGTTTACCGAGCAATCGCATGTCACAGTTTATAAGACCGCCGATAAGCTTACTTTTCTTGATTTCGGTAACGAAATGCCCTTTTCTCAAGCGAAAATATACTCCAATGCAACAATTAAGTTACTTGCAGCCTCTGACATAAGTGTTTGCGGATTAGCTAGTGTGAAGTCATTTGTTGAACCCCAGGTAAAAGGCGAAATATTGGTAACCAGCAGGGTTATTGGAAAGCCTTGTCAGCAATTAGCCGTCTTAGGAGGCGTTTATCCAGTAAACAACGGAGCGGTCTATATCTTGGTATCTCCCATATCATCATCCACTCTAATCAGAGGGGGGATGAATATATGTCGCGGTACGGAGATTAAGGTAGTAAGTAGCATAGTCATGTCTGTTAGCGAGCTACCAGAAACCTCGATTGATGAGACTCAGATACGTATAGGCGCTACGATTGAGGAACCTCACCGCGAAATACTTTTGGCATTATTACATAAATATCGACATTGTTTTGCGTCGACTTTAAAGCAGTTAGGATGCACTAGTGCCACGGAAATGTCTATTGAGCTAAACAACACAAAACCGATTGTCTATCGGCCGTACAGACTTTCACATAAGGAACGTGAAAATGTTCGTACGATGATAGACGACATGTTGGAAGCAGGCATTGTGAGAGAAAGTGTGTCAAAATATGCTAGCCCCATTATTTTAGTTCGAAAAAAGGATGGTAAATTACGGATGTGCGTTGACTACAGAATGTTAAATTCTGTCACAGTTAAGGAACGTTATCCGATGCCTAACATAGAAGATGAAATTTCGCGTTTATCAGGGCAGGCATACTTCGTCACGCTTGATTTAACATCAGGCTACTACCAAGTACCTTTATCCGAGAAGTCACGGCCTTTAACGTCATTTGTCACTCCGGATGGCCAGTACGAGTTTAATCGTATGCCATTCGGGTTAATATGCGCCGGCCGTGTTTCAAAGGATGATGCATAAGGTTCTAGGTTCCGCGCGTTACGATGGTGCTACATCCTATATTGATGACGTATTGATATACGGGCGAAATGTTGACGAATGCCTGGTTAGGCTAGAGAAGGTTTTTCGATTACTGGAAAGTGCTAACCTCACGCTTAATTTGGCCAAATGCGAGTTCCTAATGAACAAGATTGATTACTTGGGGTATGAGATCAGTGTCGCCGGTATAAGACCAGGGGATAAGAAAATTCAGTGCGTCATGAACTTTCCATGTCCGACTGATCAACATACTGTTCGACAGTTCCTCGGTCTCGTGGGGTACTTTCGGAAATTTATCCATAATTTCGCTACCTTGGCGCATCCTCTGACAAAACTCCTTACCAAGGAAGCTGTATGGACCTGGTCACATGAACAGGAGACAGCTTTCAAAGCTCTCAAGGATAAGCTAGTGACTAGACCTATACTGGCAATTTTCAATCCTAATTATCAGACCGAACTGCATACCGACGCTAGCAAATTGGGTGTTGGTGGCGTTTTGCTACAGAAATCGGCTGATGACGACTCATTTAGACCGGTAGCATATTACAGCCGTAAGACTTCTCCCGAGGAGAGAAACTTTCACGCTTACGAACTTGAAACTTTAGCCGTGATCTGTTCTCTGAAGAAGTTTCGGGTGTATTTGTTAGGACTAGATTTTAAAATCGTGACCGACTGTAGTGCCCTCCGGTCTACATTCTCTAAGCGAGATGTCCTCCCAAGAGTTGCGAGATGGTGGCTGCTAATGCAAGAATTCCAATGCACCATCGAATATCGCCCAGGTGTAAAAATGGCCCATGTTGATGCGCTCTCACGCAACCCCATATCAGACGAAGAAACTGCACAAGTTTCAGAACATTATCCCTCTGTCATGAACATTAGTAGTGAAGACTGGTTGCACACATTACAGTTAGGTGACGCGGAGTTGTGTAGGATCCGTAGCGTGTTAGAGTCAGGTTTAGATGAAAGGGATTAAAATACATAACGGACAATTACATTATTAAAAACAATAAGTTATATCGATATTTGAACGGAGATAAGGAGAATGTTCGTTGGGTCGTACCAAAAGGTGCAAGGTGGCAATTATGTCGTAGCAATCACGACGAAATCGGACATTTAGGAGTAGAGAAAACTTTGAATCGTTTAAAAAAATCCTATTGGTTTTCGAAAATGTCCAGGTTTGTTAAGAAATATGTAAATGCTTGTATAGAGTGTGCATATGCCAAAAAGAATAATACTTCGAAGGAAGGTTACCTATATCCGATACCTAAAATCGAAGTACCGTTTCATACACTACACATTGACCACCTTGGACCCTTTGTGAAATCAAAACGGGGGAACACTCATCTTTTGGTTATTGTAGATGGCTTCACCAAATTCGTGTTTACTAGACCAGTTCGCAATACGAAGACCCAAAGTGTGGTCAGAGTATTGGAAGACATATTTTATACATTTCGTGTGCCAGATCGTATTGTCAGTGATAGAGGAACGTGTTTCACATCTCACGCATTCAAGAGATTTTGCCTTGATAAAGGAGTGAAACACATTCTTAACGCTGTTGCCAGTCCCCGCTCTAATGGGCAAGTAGAAAGATATAACCGTACTATTCTTAGCTCCTTAACCGCACAAAATTTGAAACAGGATGAAAAAGATTGGGATGTTTCGGTTGGAAAGGTTCAATGGGGACTGAACAACACAAACCATAAGGTCACTGGTAGAACGCCGTCCGAAATGATGTTTGGTACATGTATGGACTCTGAAATTGATCCTAAGCTTAACGAAGTACACAATGAAACTCGTGAAACTTGTGATTTATCTGTTATTAGGGAAGAAGCTAAACGGGCTATAGATGACGCACAAGAAAAACAACGACAGACCTACGATAAAAACAAGAAACCCGCCAGAGCCTATGCCGAAGGTGAACTAGTAAAAATCACAAAAACCTCTTTTACAAATGACGGTAAAAGTAAAAAGTTACACCCCGCTTATATAGGTCCTTATCGTGTTGTTTCAATATTAGGGAATGATAGGTATAGGCTAGCTTCTGTTCCCGGTCTTACGGGCAGTAAGAACAAGCGGCATACCACGGTTGCTGCTGATAGGATGTTGCCTTGGGTTAATATTGCCGCTCTGAACATAAATGAATCGGATAATTCTGACGATGATGACGATAATGAAAGTGATGTAAACGACTCTGACAATAATGATAAATAACGAATGTATTTACATATACTCTATATATATGATAAATTTATAATAAGGTACCGGTTGATTATAACGTTTATTTATTGGTTACTATAATATAATACTATTTAATGTAAATATTGTTACTGTCTTTAATGCATTTCAAAGAGACGCTGTTAATATGATTTACTTAGTGTCCAATAGAACAGTGAGAATGGATGGGTTCACTGTTCTATGAAATTTGGATAATTTGGTCACGAGAATGGATGGGTTCGTGACCAAATTTGGTTATATTTCTGTTCGCAAGAATGGATGGGTTTGCGAACAGGAGTATTGTGTAATATGAGTGTCTGACAGAACAGTGAGAATGGATGGGTTCACTGCACTGTCGATTAAGGATAGGTTTGATCACGACGATGATGTTTCTGTTCACAAGAATGGATGAGTTTGTGAACAGAGCATTTATGTACTATTGTTGTTATTTTGAAGAATGATCTATTGGAAATGTTCGTTGCTGATTATAATTGTTCTAGTCTATTTTTAGATGTTGTATGTATTCAGTTTTGATTTTATGTTAAACATTATTGTAATGGGAATGCTGACACAAATTGATTCCCCGATGAAGACCTTTTTCTTTTTCTTTCATTTCATATTATTTCTGTCTATGCTTTACGCGATGGTGTCAGTACTCCCAAGTTAGTGCATGAGGACATGCACCATGTCAGGATGGGCGAATGTAAGGGATATAAAATTATGTTATTTTAAATGAGTTGTATAAATATTTAATTAAAGTAAATTTAAGGATAAATTATTGATGGTTAATATAATTTTTGTGCTGGCAACACGACACGGAGACTAGAGCTCGGTGGGGTGATGACAGCTGGCAGGCAGTTGGTTTTTTCCACGGAACGATAGCTGGAGGTTGTCTGATTGTACATTGTATACTTATCGTGGACTAATATTGTAAAACCGTGTAAAAGGTGTTACGTTACGGAATAAAGAAGATTTGTGTACCAATCCCGTTGGTTTTATTATAGAATGTTTTCCGTATCTTCATTATATGAAAACGTTTTCCTTTTACTGATCAAAGAATTCACCAACACCATATATCAAACATGAAAATATACTCGCGTCTATAATAAGGCACATAAGAACCGCCATATTGGCGAAAAAGAAGTCGCAATTTGGGCAAAAATCCGTAAAACCTAATGCATTTCCCGGGTATGCTGTACACGGCTGCGGAGTCCGCATCAATCATGGATGCCCGGCTGAATACTAAATACCCGGGTAGGCATACCCGGGTGCCTACCTGGGCAAACAGGTGAGCTTTTATTGTTGAACGAATTGTACCTATTGGAGAATATTGGTGATTGATAGAAGATGCAACGATGTTCAAGCAGTTCTCATAGAAACAACAATAACAATAGTTAGGTAAGGAAAAAATTGGAAGGTATCTCGTTCAATTTTACTACTGAATTATTTATTAGTATACCTACTTTCGGGAATATGATGCAGTTTTGCTGTGGTAGCAAAATATAAATTATCTAATTCATTCGTCTAGGAATCGAAAGATTTACCCAGTCATCATAGTTAAACTTATTATACTACTACTCTTACTTACTTACCTCTACTAAAACAGTATTATTATAAAATATAAAAACTATAAACTATAACTGTAAATAAAAACTATAAATAGCTTTAAATTAATACATCCTATTACTTAAAGGTCGAAGTTCAAAAACCCATATTCATTAAGCGAAAAATTAGAAGATTGGTTTCCTTTTAACTTTAAAAAGTTTTTATAGGAACTTAGATAGTCAGTTATTTTCGGTATTTTCCTTATGCGAAATACCCTAAACCCATAAGGATATTGTTGATATGTCATAAGGTATTCACACATGGACGATGGCACGTATTCAAATGCGCCAAGGAGTCGTATGGTGTCCTTTCCCCGCTACGCTTAAAGCATGCTGAGTGTGAGGCCATAAAACCAACGGTGTGTATCAGAATAATAAATTGAGGTGTCATCAATATTTTTTTTCGTATTTATGTATATTTTATATTTCAGTAAATATCTAAATAGGTAATTGAAGAGATTGTCCATGTCCATGGAAAAACATTACCAGGACAGGCACGTATTAATTTATCTTTGAATTAAGTAAAAGTGTATTTTAGTGTTTTACTCAACTTATTCAGTAAGTACACTTTTTTGTTTGACTTGAACAATCATACGATATCGTATATCGTAAAATATTGTTCACACATTTTTCCCCAGTGAATAAAGAAACTCTAGAACAATATTGAAAGACAAAACTCTTTGCAACACATTTTCATTGATTTATGCTGCTAAATGTCAAAGCTATTTTAGTAAACGCGAATAAAAATACATTCAACTTTGAACTTAGGAAGCTTGCGTTACATATCGTTGTCGTTATGTGTTAAAAATAAGAAACAGGTAAAAGCTTTTCAAATATTCGTAGTTTTAAATACCTTAGTAATAAACACAAAAATAAAACTCTAAAACTAAAGCTTAATTGTACTTAATTAAAAAGTCGACAATAATACGAAAAAACGTCATGGTACATTACTACGACGAAATTATCCGTATTTCTAGTCGTACATTGCACCGCTTAGCACGAACCACGTCACTCCGATCATAAAACAGTTTTTTCAAAAGTAAAACACTTTTAATCATCTAGTAACTTTTACTCGCGTTTTATCGCTGATTTAATGGCCCCACCGGCTCGCTCCGGCTGGTCTTTTGGCTCCAATCTGCAGTGTGTTGACAGAAGCTGGTCATGACAGTGGCTCCTAGTGGGACTATCGAATTTTATAGTATTTTCATTGTTATTGTTAAATAGATAAAGTTTAAATTCGAGTGCTTTTCGGAAGTGTGCTTGAAAGGTAGGTGTTGGTGTTTATATTTTTTTTTATGTTTTTAGTTTATTTTATCAAGTAATGTAAACAAAACATTGTCCAAGACCACCTTGAAAATAAACCGGTAGGTAAGCGATTTTTTTTAAGTATGCCATTAAAGTCATAAGTAGGTACCTATATGTATACTCGTCTATGACAAAGCCAAAAATATAATTTAGTTAAAAAAGGAACTTATGTTTATAGGTACCTATAAACCTACTAATAACATAAATATTATAATTTTATTGCGAACATTGCGAATCAAAACACCATCCACGTTGTGGCGACCGTGACAATCATAGTGTAACCTTGACCTCCCAGACTAAACTATTAGCGAACACAAACAAACATAAAAGGAAAACTATTTCAAAATATTTATTTTTTAAATTTTAAAATGCCTAATAATTAACAAAATTTCTTGCATATATTTTGATTAAATCAATCAAATACGCAAATTGCGATCCAACATAATTATATCTCAATCACAATAACCCAATTATATTCTATTCTATATCGATACAAATTATCTTCGTTACATCACTATCATTATTAACAATGACATAACATCACTAGTTGCAAACTTTGTCTAAGTTACTTAAAGTTGCAGTTAAGCAAGAACAACTTATGTTCTACTATCACAATTGCATAAAAGTAACTGGACGATCACCTATTTATCTTGTTACAAATCAGCTGCAAGACAAAACAAAAATAAAAGGAGCCAGCGATAGTTAATATTTATAATAATTAGTCTTCATAAAGGTAAGGAGTTGATATAACCAATTGCTTTGAACTTTAAAGTTGGTCTTTATCAACTTTTTACAATAATTAACATAGCAGCACGTCAACATCAAAATTATAATAATCATTAACTACGTAATTTAATCCTAACCAGACCCTATCAGTATGACTTTGCTGCATGTCTGTCCGTTTGTCACGAGGTTTGTATCTCCTGAGCTGTATAGTTAGACAGTTGCCATTTTCATGTTCTTAACTAAAACTATAAAATTAAAATTAGTTTTTTTTATTGTTTCTTAAGCTTTCACGTTAAAACGTCTTAACCATTGCAATGAAATTTTGTCCGGAGATAGTGGTACCCTGGTACTCGGGGTCAGGACGTAGTTCTTTCGGGACATGGACGAAGTCGCTGGCATAATCTAGTATAGTCATAAAGAAAATTATGCGCACTATATTGACCTTATTCATTGTTTTTTCATCATTATAAAAAATGCCAATACTTCTACTCAAGGATTATTTATAGCCTTGATTTTCACACAAAATATTGTAAATATCAAAGAAAACCCTAATGAATAAATTAACTAATAATCATTTTAAGTTGCATAATTTTACCTACACGGAAATGAATCAAATAAAAATGTGTACCTACATAATATTTGTTTATTCTGACCTTACACTTATATTATGTTAATCTATAATGCATAGTTAGAACCTTCTGTGGTCTAATTAAACGAAGTCCAGATGAAGGTCACTGCACCGCATGTTTTAATAAAGGCAAGCTTTAATATTTCATAGGAAGGTCTTACTTAAATAAAGGTTGCATAGACTAATGCATTTAATATAGAGGTACATACTCGGCACACATGTCCGTATTATTTCTGGACCTTAAACAACCTAGGTACTTGACTTTTGCTTCGCAAAGCAATTTGTGATTTTAATTCTGTTCTTTTTTTTTCTGGTTAAAACATAATTTTCTTATCATATTTTCCGGTATTATACATCTTATTTTTCGCACGTCCAAAGTTCAATGTACCGGAAAATCTAAATATTATGTACGTACTTGTCTTCAAACGAATAGTCTAGCAAACAAAACAAATGATTACCTATTTGTATTCATACGCACATCTTGTTAACAGAAAAAAAATATTATTACACAAAGGAGTCAAGGAAAACTTATAAAAATATTATTAAGACCTCCAAACTTTATCTTTATGGAACATATAATGACCGTAAACAGTTGAAAATCTGTTCCTTATCACTGCAGGAAAATGGCACCAAGTGGTCCTTGTCAAAAACTTTAGCCATGTGCTGAGAAAAAGTACAAATCTCTGGAAAATTGCGTTTCCTCATATAAATCATTCGATACTTACAACATTACAAAAAATCTTAAAAACCCCGTATGATAACAATCACCCTCAGTCTTATAGTAGTTTGTATGGCAATCCGACTTGACTGGACAGAGATCAGGCGCAGGACCATCACTTACGTGCTCTCCTAAGCAATGGAGTATCAGTAGCAACTTAGGTACAAACTCCGGTCTGCTTTGAGAAAGTTTCTTAAAGTCCATAAAGCGATTTGGACACGGGATCTAACACTGAAACCGGTGCACAGCGATTGCACTTTAGAAACACTATTAGTAGACCAACGAGGTATAACCTGATACCTATAACATTAGCACAAGCCAACTTCGAAAACAAAATGATCAAAACTTGTTTTAACTAAACTCCTTTAAGCAAAACCCAACGAAATCTACTTTTGACACAAACACAAGAACTTAAATCATAATTAAAAACCGTAACTTAAACTGGAAACTGAAATTAATCTGAAGTTGGTTTCGATCAAACTCCTTGATTGAATGTAATGTATATTTAACTTGATTCCGGGCTCCGAATTAGATAAACTTAATCAAGGGAAAGTTATACTCGTGAAATATGTATACACTTCGATAAATATCGCTGGTTTAGTGTTTTGGAGTAGAAGATTAAGTTTCCAATGTTTGTTAATACAAATCTTGTGTACGATTTTGAGATCGATCTAACTAATACTATCTTATGTCTGTGGTTTCACCCACAACTTATAGAACTAGTACGTACACGTATCTGAAAGTTGTCTAAATCCTTCCTCAATAAAATAGTTGCCTGTTTAACGCCTACCTAAATATTTTTCTAATGAGATCTGTAGTACCTATCTAAATAACTTTTTTATATATTAATGGAAGCAAATCTATATTTCAAACTAAATAACTCTTCAGCTTCGTTAAATCGACCGATATCTGCAAAGGTATTGATCACATCAGAATATATTGGTATTTAAGTATATTTTTAATAAGTTATATTTTTTGGTAATAATGTAATAATCGTACAGATCACCTACTTAGTTAAATAAACGTATCACCCAAAAATCTCTATGAATTGAAGTTCTATAATCCTCTTTCATCGACAATGACGCTTATCACTTTTGTTTTTAACATCTAACTGACCACCTAACATCATCTACAAATACACCTCAGAACAAAAACGCAGTAACTCCCCCAAGTCCACACCTTACGTAAACGAGTAAACGGCGGGCGCACAACAAGCGGCAATTAATCGCCTCGTGCGATATGTCGAGCGTGCAAGCTGATAACGCATGTGTAGATGCGACACTCCGTATTTCAAAAACGTGACTTGAGTACAGGTTTATAGGTATAATTTCTTTAGCTAATACGCCGTCATCATCATCCTCCGAGCCTTTTTCCCAACTATGTTGGGGTCGGCTTCCAGTCTAACCGGATTCAGCTGAGTACCAGTGCTTTACAAGAAGCGACTGCCTATCTGATCTCCTCAACCCAGTTACCCGGGCAACCCGATACCCCTTGATTAGACTGGTGTCAGGCTTAGTGGCTTCTGACTACCCGTAACGACTGCCAAGGATATTCAATGTCAACCGGGACCTACAGTTTAACGTGCCAATTGAAACACAGTAATTGGTGTCTAAGATATGTATACTTAGAAAGTACATACAAACTTAGAAAAGTTGCATTGGTACTTGCCTGACCTGGAATCGAACCCGCGAGTTCACACTTGAGAGGTTGGTTCTTTACCCACTAGGCCACTTTTTTTTATTCAGTTGTAATACATATGTATGCTAGTCAGTGAGTAGGCGTGGTTACTTTGCTTGATAAAATATGATTTAGGTAACAAGGTTGTGGATTAACATGTCAAAAGCTCACAAAAAAATTAGAAAGATTAGAATCTGAGCACAACATATAAGAACAGTCCAACAAACACAAAAAAATCAAAAAGGTATAATAAGTATGAGTCACACTTATCTAATCCCACAACAGATAGTCGTATCTGCGCTGTACGTACCTAGTCTATGGGCCGTCCTCGTGTCAGTGTCACCCAATTGGATCAGATCGGAGCCCAAACCTGTTGTTTGATCGTAATATTGATATTATGCAAATATTATCAGCTGTACAGCGCACATTCAATGCCAAAACCGCGGTGATCGATCGTGTAACGCTATCTATAGCAATTAGCTGAAGAGTTTGTTTGCTTGTATGTTTGCTTGAACGCACGTGAATCTTGAAAGAGATCCAGTCTATAAGTATAGGAACATTAGTTGCTGAAGCTTTCTGGAAACATAGAAAATGTTTTGAAGCCTTTATTTAATCCACTGAAATTAACTTTCTAAAAAGACGATAATTTAAATATTTATGGCAATTAATATTTATCACTTAATTATTTGTTTATACAAATAAGTCATTTGAACTCACGTCGGAATTGATGCGATCGTATATTTTTGTTTTAAATAAGGATTAATATCCAGTGTTAATGTGACTCAATTAAAATGTAAATATTAATCTACGAAGTAAAAGTGGAACAATTAAAGTTTTAGTTGAAAGTGATTTCACTTATTTTGATAAATAGTAATATCTAGATGAACACAAACTTGAAATCATATTATAACATTAGAATATAACATCGACGAAGGAAAGTCACCCAATCGCAGATATTAAGAAGAAGAATAACGAGCAATTGATCAGACTACATTCATACTCATTACCAATCAATGTTGAATATAATCATCGGAATGACCAAACTATAATCACATCGTGTTGTATGAACCGAAGACTAATACTCCACTGGAACAACACTACCTGCTAAAACTGATATCAATTCAACTTCCACAGCTTTGTTACCAATATCCCAAAATAGACCATAATCTTCTGACCATAAAATTCAAATCAACTTGAGCACTTTATCCCACATTGACAAAAGCTGGCATGCAGAGCTTTATCGCTAATTAGGTCATACCTGGTTAGCTCACCATATTATCCGCTAACTGCGATAATGTATAGGATGAGCCTAGCTATTTTCCAACTATGTTGGGGTCGACTTCCAGCATAAACAAATGCAGCTAGGCCCAGTATCTTGCATGGAGAGATTTTCCATCTAACCTCCTCCAAGTTACCCGGGCAAACCCGATCAAAGAAGTAAGACTGGTTATCAGTCTCTCTGGCTTCAGACTACCCTTAACATCCGCCAAAGGTTCCAACGACAGCCGAGACCTAACGTACCTTCCGAAACAGAGGAACTTCTTATGACATAGATGGTCACCCATCCACAGACCAACCACGCCAACCGGTGCTTAACCATATGATCGATCTAGCTCCTAGCTAGGTTCATATTATTATTATGACGTTGTGATAATCGTTATTTGGTAAAGGTCAACAGCGAGATATCAGAGTAAGCTGAGGCCGCGCAACTTTCCAACATCCATATCAATTAGTAAGTCAGCGAGTTTTTTTGAAATGTATTACAATATACCCCATTTTATAGCGAACCTGACAACGCTGTGTAACTCAAAATCACTGTAGGTATACTACCTTTTGCTCTGGTTTTATTCGCGTTATTTTTGGTTTATACTGGACTTTACGCTAATTTGTCTCGGTTCAATAGTTTTCAGTGCTTAGTATTTTCTTCAAATTCCTGGTGGTCTGGTGTTTTTGTTTTTGTTATTTAAAATCGATTAACTTTTTGCATGATTTACCGAGTTATGTATACTGCGTATGTTCTAAGAAAAGATTTAGATATCTTTGTTTTACATAAGATACATTTGATCATTTGCTACTCACCAGACAAAAATTATCTACGTCCATTTCCAGACCATCCAGTCTTTTCATTCGGCCTTCGGACCAAATATCTCTAAGTAGACCATTCGTTTTAGCTTACGAAAAACAGATGATACTTGACTTCGTATGCACAACTATATTTTATTAGATTTCATCCGTGACGCCACGTAAAACTGACCCCCTTGTTGATACTTCCTATCTCTACAAAAGTGTAAACAATCACTATCACTGTTGCATTTATAATATTAGGATTGTACCTAATAAAATAAATAATTAGCTGCCAACACTAACACTTTTTAACAAAAACCAAAAAACATCAAAATTAGTCAAAATCGACTTGATGAACGATTTCCGTTATCACGGAAGAGGTCGTGTCTCATTGCACACTAACTCTATAAATAATTAATATCATTCATTCAAACACTGTTGTTCCGTCATTAAGACTGGTTTTGATCAAAAATAATCTTGTGTTCCGGTTTAGAATTTAGTGTCAAATATTTCATTAAACATGTTTATTTTTACCACACATAAATCATAGAAGTCATCTTAGTTTTAGAAATTCTTTAAGTGACTCACACGAATTTTAAAAGAGTTTTGTTGGGATCAATATGTATGTATGCTTATTCTGCGGTTTTGCTCACGTCAAATAAGCAGCCTAGCCCTGCTAACTTATAGGTACTGAAGGATTCAAATCAGACCAGTATGTAGTTCCTGACTTAACGCTGTCAAAAAAACAACCTCTTAAGCTTTATTATATACGCATGGATTGGAATCCTGAAAATCATACAAACTTACACTGGTAGCTATATTCCCCTCACTCCAAAATAGCAACCTCTTTCTGTTTTGACTTATCTTCCATTTTAAAAGACATAGGGTATTTAGACGACGAGTTCAACTTTTCATGGAAACAATCCTCTATCCTAAATATTCATCATAATATGAATACTAACACCAAGACATCTCGTATAATATCCAACATGTCATAATGTAGTCATTTCCGACGTTAATCCGCTACATTCCTCAGTGGGTCTGCGTAATACAGAGTCATGGCCACGCGCTGCTAATGAAGTCCAACTCTGAGCAGTCGGCTCGTCAGCTGATCTGGGAATACCACTACTAGTGTACTGGTACTTACTACAAGTTGCCAATGTAAACGGGAGTAAGTTGTGAGAACTTTGGAAGTGGCAAAGTATGTCTACCAGAACTGCTGCCCCTAATTGTCTCAGACTTCTATCTGTCATCTTTCCTTCTATGTACTGTTAATTAATAAGCTGTTATTATATTCATAAAGCTATTATTATTTTCTTTTTTTTAAGCTTCATAATAATATAATTTTCTCTTCTACGCAAAAAACGCATTTTTAATTAGCAGCAACAAATGGTACTTCATCCTTGTACATATAATGATGAACAAGATAATCTACCCTTTGTGCACCGATCGACAGCCCTGTTCACTAATTAGTTCCCAACTCCGTAGCTATTGGAAAAAGTTCCCATTTTAAACCTCTTTTAGTACAAAAAAAAGCATCGTCGGTAATCCCTTGCAACTCCCGAATTAATGGCAGAGTTCGATTCGGGTTTGATCTCCTTTGAGTGATTAGGAACGTCTCGTCTGCGGTGGATTTTGGTGTATAAAGCTTTAAGTTAATCATTAAATTCGTATTTAGTTCGTTTAAGGTTAAATCTGTTTATGTGGTCGTCTTAATTATTAGCCTATCAAGCAACCTCTAATCAAAGATTCATCCCATCTTTTTTGACATTTCTTACTTATTAGCATCCAACCATCACAACTCATACCTACTTTAAATGCATCACATTTTTCACGTTTCAATCCCTTTGGTTTCCCGTTGGTACAAGAATGAATACAACGCGTACAAGTGTCGGTGGCTGGCTCATTAGCGCACATTGACAGCGGTTATTGAAAGCCCCATCTGAAACCGCGGCGAGGCGGTCAGTTATCGCTGCACGGAATTTTCAGCCCGAGTTTACACGTCACCTTTGCCGTGTTTAATTTCAGCTTTATTCGTGTGCCATACCAATTTTCATATTGATGTCTCACTACCTATCTTAGATTTTTTTCAGTTATCTATAGATGCCATAAGCAGTTTTATCTGATCCCCCAAATACATATATCCACAAAATATAGGCGATTACAAACACAAAGGCAATTAATTTAGAATATGAAAACATTTTCAATATTTGGACAAACGCCTGCGATAAAATCCACTTTATTAAAAATACGTTCGCGTGAAAATATGCTCACATTATTTGAGTAGGCGCTATGTTTCAATCATTTATATTTTCTGTTATTGTAAATGAATTGTAGGACGTAGAAACATAATAATGTATTTTACAAAATCGACGAAACAATTAAGTAATTTGAAAGTTGAAATAGACATGAGGAATTCTTATAATCGACTTCCGAGAACCGAAATGGACAATCAAATACCTTTTGTTCGAAGATTTCAACTTCGGTTCGAGTCTCATTCATTCACTCGTTCATTAATTTGGGCGAAACCGTTTAACCGTTACATTGTTCTAAAATGACTGACTTTTGTTACAAAAGGATACTTTAAGCTTAGCTTTAGAATTTGTGTGACCTTGTTGTAATTCTCATATTATTTCACAAAATAAATTACTAACTTTTAACATCTCTTCTTTTCCAGATGGTGATGAAACTCACTCTGCTGCTAGTACTCGCTCAGTTCCACCGAGCGATCAACAGTCCTCTGCGACAGTTCAGGGAACTGAAACCCGGCCAGGGGATACCCATGGTACTCCCACAGCATCAAGAAACCCTTCCGATACCTCACATGGTCATCCACCCACCAACCAGAGAGAAGAAAAGCCCCAACATCATTTCAATACCGATTCAACAGATCTTAATTCCAAAATTCCACATTATACCATTCCATCACGGGCCGCCACAGTCTAACGTACACCACAGCGCAGTTCACACGAATGTCAAGCATATCATCACGCATGACAACGTTAAGATACCGATCATCTCGCAGACTGTGTCACATAGTGGGACAAATATCACGCACCCCACTTCGGCGTCCGTCATACCAATCTTAGTACCACTTCATCAAAACTTGGTACCGGTACAGGATCTGTCAGTGATACCCTTACAGAAGAATGTACATAAGCTGGAACAGAAGGTGGAACACTATACTGTGATGGAGAAGAAGGATGATAATGACCATGAAGAAGTGAACAGGTTTAGGACGTTCTACGGGGGTTATGGTACGGGACTGTTTTTCGGAGGTCAAGGCGCAGGGCATGGGTTTCATATATTTGGGTAGCAGATTAATATAGGCATATATATAATAGTGATAACCCATTAATCGTTTATTAAATTATTTATTAAAAGCGTGTCGTTATTTATGCCCTGGTTATTTGTGAGATTGTTTGCGAGCTCGCCGGAGATCGCTCGCCGACCCTCGTCTCATCCCGCGCATGTTGTTACAGACGCCTGAAGGATTATAATATCGATGGGGTGGACTTATCCATGCTGGTATTTATATTGTAATATCTAGGATATAATGAAATTCCTAGTCGATAGCGTTCATCTCGTAGCGATCGGTAAAGGTTACAGTTTGTAGTTACCAGTAGTGGTCCATTTTATACCTTTTTCTTGTAGTTCTTAAAGTGACATAGTAGTTATCTGACTTATGCTATGATTAACTTAAGACGCCTGAACAATTAATCTTAGCAGCATACACCAAACAGCACAAACTATGAAAATAAAGCTACCCGGCACATAATCTATCACTGGTCTCTAATTACCCTGGGTATAGGAAGAAAAATGCGCATAAAACGTTAACAAACGAATACTTAATTAGCAGCTACGCCCCTGAAACGTAGCAACCATTCCGACGGGGAAACAAATTAACTGAATTACCAAACTAAAAACAAAAGAATCGCATTAAAAGGAACGTCAAAATGTTCGCAATTTTTAGCTGAATTCATGTGCAGGGATGTGTAGTAATAAAATTATGACGTTTCCAAATATTTGGCTCGTGAAGCTCACGGGTGCACCGCAATGGCCCGCAGTCTACCTGTATCAACAGCGTCAATGCAGAAACAGGTACAAAAGATCCAGTTAGATGCTACTATGTGAAACTTGATAAAGTACCTAATTTGGATGATTCCTCAAAGTTCCAGAGTTTCCAGAGTATTTTTTAATACGTCAATTGTAAGTAAACCAGCTGAAAGTTAGCTTGACTTGAAACGTCAAGAAAGCCTAACTATACTATACCTATACTAACTTACAAAGACATAGAATCCAATGTCAAAAGTCTTGTCAATAAACAATTATTTATTCCGTTCAGTAGTTTTGATAGTTCAAAGTTATCTATTAATGACTTCACACTAGTCATATAATTAGAAATATAAAACAATTTAAGAAAAACAAACTTATTTGCCGAGAACTGTATCAAGCAGAAGTTCTGTCATGTCCTGTGTGATGGCAAGTAATTGTAACAAATTGTAGCAATGTTTTATTTTGTTCGTTTTATCTGGAGCGTGTGTACGCCAGATGTGTTCCGACAGATATTCCTTTAATTTTATTGATGATGCCACTTCAGGCTCTTTGTTGTTGACTCAAGAATTCCTTATTTGATTGTTTATTGAATGGCTGCCTTGTTATTTAAATGGGAAGTATTTTCTTGCATTAAAAAGAGATAGACAATTTCTGACTGTATTCAACTCTTGTTATTGTTCCTTTACGCTGAATACCGCGACTCTAGTATTTTTAAATAATACTATAATAATAGACTAATATTTATGGCTTGACTACCTCATTCTAATGAACTCTGCAAACTGCAGAGGTGACATTAAGATAGGTGCCCCTGGAAGTTGGGATAGGCTACGTTTTATTTCGTTGGGGAAGTAGGCAGTTCCCTCGCAGACGAAATCCAATGGTTAAGTACCTTAATTTCCTTTAACATGACAATCGATTTTTGTGTCAACAGGGTTTTTACATATAATATTGTTTTTAATATTCTGGTGGTTGCAGTAGCCTCTCAATGGGGACAACCAGGCTGTCATCAAAAACCACATAATTTGTATTGAAAGGACACATTTGCGTATTGCAATATCGTTGTGACTTGCGGTTTCCGCTTCCGCGTCCTGCTTGATTTCCAACTCGTGCAAAAATTATATTATTGAGGCTTTGTACCTACAACGCTTTGAAATGCTAATTTGGTTAATTAGAAAGCCTGTTTTTTGTCATGGTGACACGTAGGAATAAGATACTAAAGTACATCGTTTCTTTTTAAAATAAATTGCAATATCGCAAAATCTCTACTCATTAATAAGTTTATAACCATCCTATTGACTTGTATTGTATTCTAAAACGATAAACTCTTTTGCATTACTCGAATGATTTCGATAAAAATAATACAAGCAAAATAAAAGAAATTTCTTTCGGAAAACAATTGACTATGTACATAATTCAGATGTCGATGTACTTGGTGGTCAAACAATAGCGTCTAAGGCGCATTAAGGCAGCGTGCCAAACTTTCACCATAGCCGTACCGCTCAGTTAACTTGTACGGTTATAAGTGTCAACATATTCCACAGTTCACTAACGTTACTAATAAATAATAGTCACGGTCAAAAGCCAGGTTCAGACCAATCAATTAATATAATAATCAATTCATAACACCTCTTAAATCACTTAAAATTCTTCTTCCAAATCTGGGCCGAAAACATTTTTGTATTAAAATTTTCTCTCTTTTTTTGTGTAAATTAAAAATGTGTATTCAAATTTGTTTCAATTCAACGAAGTGTCGAGATAAAACGTGGGAATGAATAATATATTTTTACTAAATAATTGTGGGCAGGCCAAGTTCGCGAACTTTGTGTACCGTTAGCAAATTAATTAGCTGACCTGTGATATATTTTGAGTGTATTTGTAGATAGTGTCAAATGTATTTATTGAGTTCTAAATACAAGTTATTGTTGGTGAAATGTGTGACACAGCGGTGAGCGAGCATTGAGATATTGAGTTAGGTATAGAACACGTTTATGTTAAACATGTGTTATATTTTGTGCGATATTTACCAAAAATGTTTATTTATTTATATTTATGAGAACTATTCTAATATTAGTCTAATATTAATGAATTATAATAAATATATAAATAAGACGACCTATGTCAGATTGTCTGATTAAAAGCCTAACTTCAAATGCTGATCAAAGGCAATATGTGGTTTATCGGCCATTGACAGAGGTATTTTGTAAACAAAATGACATTTCGTAATCAAAGTTTACAACTGTGTACTCGCGGAGTACTTGACCCTCGATAGTGAAACCGAGTTTAAAGTAAACAGAGATAGGTATGAAGTAGGTACGGTAGTAGGTTTTTTTCAATCAAACAAGTAATAATTACCTAGACGTGTAATTATATTAATAATTCGTGGCAATAAACAGTTAATGATCTATTGTTTCGTTAAATAAAATATAAAACTAGCATAGCGAATGTGGGCAATAAATCTGCAAAGTTGAAGTGGGATTGGGAGGGTCGTGGTATGCCCAATGCAGTTGGTTAAATGGGTCAAGATCACTCAAAGGATTCCTGAAGATGGAAGACGGCCTGGGGGTAGACCACGGAACATTTTCCTTGCTGACTGAATGCAGCACGAATCGTTCAAAATAAAAAGAAAATGACTTTGGTAGAGACCTTTGCAGCAGAGAGACAATATATTTAAGCTAATAAAAAAAACATATAGGTAATAAAAGTAACATTACCAAGTTGCCCGTTATTAGTGTAGTAGAATTTGGACAGCTACTGAAAAAGACATTAAACACAAAAAATCATAACAGCACTCAACTATCGCGTCCAACTACGACCTACCCAATATTATTGAAAACTGAATTTTATATCTAATGAAATTGCATAAAGTTTTCTATAATATCTTCCTTCTAAATGGTGATAGCAAATTGAATAAAAATGCATACGAATGGTTATAATCATGGTCGGAGTTGGCACGGCGCGCGACGCTCGGGTACTCGCCCATTGGCCCGAGATGTTATTGAGCATTAAGAATACATACAGCACCTGCTGATACTCAGAAAATAATCAGATTCTCAACACTGCTTAAACATTTAAAAACATTTGATTTTATCGTTATGATATCAATGAAAATTCTTTATTTTCATCAAATGTATTAGATAATAATTACACTTACTACTAGTAAGCTGAAGTTAGTTTGTTACCTTGAACGCGCTTATCCCAGGATAATTAAAAAATATTCCAGTATTAGATAGCCCACTTATTGGGGAAAATTATATGCTAGTTCCCGTAGAAACCGTAGAAATATTTCTTTATTTTAAACTGGATTGATATACTCAATATCTCAATGCTTGCTCATCGCTGTGTCATAAATTTCACCACCAATAACTTTTATTTAGAACCCAATAAATACATACATTTGACACTATGTACAAACACACTCAAAATATATCACAGGTCAGCTAATTAATTTGCTAACGTTAAAAACGGCTTTATCTAGTTTAAAATATTTCTATATTTTAAAGTAAACAGCGATAGGTCTGAAGTAGGTATCAGCCAACATTTTTTCAATCAAATATGTGCTGATTGGCATGACATGTATCGTGGTAATAAACAGTAAATGATCTATTATGTTAGTCAAGTTAGTGAAATATACCTTTCTAGGTAACTATGTAACTACATACTTAACTTACTACCTACTTAGGTAGGTAACTTCTTAACTTGACGAATATAGGTACCTACCTAGAAAGGTATATTTAACTGACTTGACATAAAAATGTTATCTACAAAGTTGCCATAATCGCTCAAAATCAATAGTTACCAAGCACTCAGCTGTACGTCCGATTACCGATCAACTGATAGTAGTCTATCGTACTTACTATAATAATGTAAGTACTGTTATCTGCAGACATCTACTTATATCTGGTCGGAGGCTGCCAGACGAGATGACGACGTGACTCAGACACGGGATCATCTCGTGAATGGCAGTAGATGGATGCATGGAAATCAGATGGAAGGAAATGGATTTTCCAATATGCCTACTTTTAGATCACTTGCGATAAGATTGAGATATTTCTAAAACATTATATTGCATGGCAATCTTACAAGTTCTTACTGGTTTGTCCTATTTGAAAGCTATGGAGACGCTTTAAATTGTTACGTCCAACACATTGAATCTTGCTATCTGCATACACATTTTTTGAGAAAATGCTATGACTAAATATACATTGATAAACAGTCTAATGAAACCTATTTACGCTACAATTCGGTCACTATTCCTAAGTCATTATTCCCCCGCCTACATTATCATTACCACACTTCAAATTGCCCAAAAACAGCCCATCAGAATCTATAAGAACGGAAGCTTCCCCTAACACACCTCCTTGAGGAAAACCTCTTGAGGCATTACCTCCTGAAAACAAAAAACAATCGGCATGAGGTACTTTATCCCTCTCGATTCGTTCAGAAGCTCTTAAGTTTTTCCGCGCGACTTAAACGGGCGATTAAGTTCTATTGCGCTGAACGGGAATCGAAGGGCGAACAAATAGGTCACTGTGATAGTCAGAAGTACTGTACTATTGTATTACGTATTTATGCTATTGTATTTTTTAAAGAATTGTAAATATGTGGTGTTTATAACAATATTCTCTTTCAACATTTATGTAGGTACTCTGTTTAGTATTATAGGATAAGGAAACATAAGAACTTGTGGCATGTTCTGTGGTTACGGCGTTTTTCCTAGAAATAGCTGTAACTTAATAGGGAGTTAGTAAAACCCTACAATATTTAATATTAATTATTGCTTCGGGCGGGGATATAACCTGTTAATGTAAACATAACTGTCTACGATATTAAATAGTTATGTCAGAATAACTCAATACATACATATTATCAGCAAATGTCTACGAAATACGTAAAACATGCATCACGCTAGATCTTCGTGAACTTGGCCTTTTTTGCACCCATTATCTATAAATAGGGCGGTTGTTGTACGATAAAGCAGTATCTATTCAGAACACAAGAGTTGTGCACATCAATAGAACATAAACATACCATAGATTAAAAGTAAATAATAAATAAAAACGGTATTCACCCGGAAGAGAGTATAGCACAATAGGTATAAATCAGGTATAAGTACGGTGCATTAGAAATATCTATAGCATTCAAGTTTGGCAGGCGAACCGCCGCAGGTCAGACCAGACGTCCAGTTAATCCAGGAGAGAAATAAAATGAGGTAAGTTCTTTTATAGACTTTTTACTTGGTAATGAGTGTAAAGGTGATTAACTTAGCTATCGAATTTTATTTGCTTAGATTTTCAAGTGTCCTTCCAAATTATAAATATATTGTATGTATATTTCATAATAAAATCTTTTATTTACTTCTTTAGTCATTAAGGTGCGCTAATAGCGTAACATTTTGTTGTTATATTATTTTACATTTATGATTGCCCATTAGAATCGCACACCGCACTTAACAATGCAACTTAAATTAAAATGAAACTGTTTTACATAAAAACAAAACAGTTATTATTATGTGTGGAATTACACATCATTTTGTTGACGCATTCAGGAAAAGCCCACTTTTGTCACTCCCTTTATTCTCATTTCACTACAGTATTATTAGTAAGAACGGTATTTTGCGAGTTTATAAAGTCTAAAGTTATATTATAAAGAGAATTAGGTATTTGGCCTTAAGTCTCCGAAATGATTGAACCGATTTGAAAAAATATTTTACTGTTGGGAAGTTACGTACCTACCTATACTATCCCTGAGTAACAAAACTACTTTAATATGAACTACGATTGCTACTTTTAGGTGTTATGGTACAATGTTTTTATTTGACAGTTTGCTCCTGTTTCTGGCGGTGTTGGTGGCGGCCGAAGCAGCCAACGTAGTTCACACCAGCGTTCCTCATGGTAAGAACTACTTACCACTAATTATTATGAGCCGAACCAGTCCGATTAGTTAACGCAAATCAAGATTTATGTCTACTTGACACACATAATCTTTTTAGAGACCATCGTGGAACTAAAATTGCTGATAATTACATAATTACATTCAGTTAGTTTTCTTGAATTACAAAGTTAAAAATAAATATTACGTTCTTTATAGTTTTAGCGTTAGTTTACCTAAATGAAGATTAATATGTAGGTACTTGACACACACATTCTTATTGGATGCCATCATGGTGGCATCTAATAAGAAATTGTGTAAAAAATAGTGATAAGGAAATATATAATTACACTTAGTTTTCTTGGAATCTTAAGTTAAATAGAAATATATACTTAACATTAATTTGCAGGCTATATAGTGAATAGAGAGGTCGGCAAAGCGTACAGGGTGGTGTACCATGCACAGACGTGGAACCGCGCTAAAATGGACTGCGAGACTCATGGGGCTTCTCTCGCCGTGCCCAAGTCTCAGGTATGTATCTCCTACAAGGCTATGGGAACCTGGTACCTTTCGGTGCCAAGGGTGATGCAGCTGCTATGGCTAAAGTTTAGACTTTAAGGGCCTTACTACAAAAACTTTAAACCCTGTTTTACACTTGTCTAATAAAATTTTGGCTGCAAAATGAACCATATGTCAACGTCATAATTTGACGTTTTTTTAGACAAGGCATAAACTGACGTTTAAAAGTTTTTGTGGTAAGACGGTAATTACCGTCTTACCACAAAAACTTTGACATATGGTTCATTTTGCAGGCAAAATTTTATTAGACAAGTGTAAAACAGGGTTTAAAGTTTTTGTAGTAAGGCCCTAATATTTTAACCACTTAATTTAGAGCTGATAGCTCTGTGGTCTTGAAACTCACGGTTTGGTAACCCAATCTACTAGATACTTCATTAACTCCAATACTTGTGTACATAGGCAGAGTAACCGCAAAACGAATATTCGTTGTTCTCATTCAATCTTAAAGATCTTTCTCTCCAAAACAAAACATTGCGTTTCAAACGGAATCTAAACCATCAATTTAAGTTCAAAGTCCGGATTTACGGATCCCCCTAAATCCGTGCCCAGCCTACAAACCGAACACATCCAAAGTGAACAACTCGAGTGTTAGCAAGAAAAAGTTAAGTGACAGGCTGAACGAGAAGCAATCCAAGTTTGCGGGAGTTTACAGAAATAACTTGTACAATGCCGGGTGACGGTAACCGGGCCGCGGGTGACGCGAACACGGTTCAAGATACGCTCTTTACTTTTTAATGTGCCGTTATTGTATTTTTGGGTGGCAAAAAGTCTAGATTGATTTGTTCTTTTCTTTAGAAGAAATGAGAACAAAGTATGCTTTATGCTTAGTGGAATAACATAGAATTCGCTATTACTTTTAAGACGGTAAAGACTTTGATAGGCGTTCCAAATGTTCTCCTGAACAACCTCAGTTGTTCTGAACAAAGTAGTTTTCTTATTGGATTCTTATATGCAAATGACCATATCCTAAACTCATTTCATAAAACTATAAAATACGAACATACTAATCTCCGAAAAAATCTTTCAATGTTATACAGCACATTTATCAATGAGGCTTTTAAATCCCACGGAAGTAGTTCTCTTAGCATGCGGGCGCTACCAAGGCAGATGACTAACAGAATGACTCCTCCAGCTGTGGGTTAGCAGTGAGGGAGTGTCACACTTTTACTGACTAAAACCCATCATGTTCCTTCGTAGACCTTTAATGTACTAGGGCCGCGGTAACAATATCTGACGTTACCATCTGGTTTCAGGACGAGTTCCATTTCCTGCAGCGGCTAGTAAAAGGCATGTACTACCCTCAGATAACGGGTACCAGGTACAAGCTGCTGGTCTGGCTCGGCATCTCCAACATCGAGGACTATAACGTCTGGACCAATGTTGATGGTGAGGACTTCAACTTTGGTGGAAAGCTGTAACTTCAAAACGACCTAAATATAGCGATGTCTAATTTGCATATTGGTAGCATAGCCCAATTCAGTTGTGCACAGAGTCTCGGGTTCGATTCCCGGGTCGGGCTGAAATCACCAGCCCGTAGCATGAAAGTTAGTCATTGATGTATCTATCCTGGCATTGGAGAGGACTTAAAGTCAGTCTTACACCCGATGATGCGCATAATTATGTTTTTGTCTTTGTTGTAGCATTTTAATTATTCAGCACCAATAATAAGCTGTTCAAAATTCTTTATTATAATCATTTTCCTTCTTTTTTTTAGATGAGGATATCGAAACAACTGGATTTCATAAATGGGCGAGCAATAACGTTAATTTCAGGTACTTAGCTATTTTCACAATGTATTTCAATTTAAGCCCCGCATAAATTGTTTAAAATCTACATAATATGCACATTGACATACATAGCTCATTCACGGACACGTGCGACATACATGCGTTGTAAGTGCTTTGTTTGAAAAATCGTAAATCAATGAAACATGACTTTTAGAGCCCGTGAAAAACATTCATTTATGTACCTACACAATCACGCTTAAACAGTATTGTTTCAAATATATTACGAACTAGCCGTTTTCAGGCAGTTTCACCCGCGTCCCGTTAGAACTACTGCATGTACCTGGATAAAATATAGCCTATGGCATTCAGGAACATTCTAGCTATCTGTCAGTAAAAGAATTTTGGAAATCCGACCAGCGGTTCCAAGATATCCCCTACACAAAAACTTACAAATACTTCTTCATAATATTAATATAGATATTAAAATAAAACTGTGTTCTGCAGCAATGACCCCATGGAACCGCACTGCGCTGGCATGGACGGCGTGAACCCTGGTCTCCGAGACTACTGGTGCCACCTCCGTCAACCTTACATCTGTCAGATCAAAGTCGAGTCCTACGGACAGCCAAACTACAATAACTTGAACGAAGTTCTGGAACACTCTCTTGACTGAATCTTCAATTAGCTTAAGTTTACCTAAGTTTACTTTTTGTATTGATTATTTATTTATTAAAGTATTAACCATAATAAAACATTATTATTTAGTCAAAAAAAGTATTAAGTAATTAAGTACCTACCAAGCTGATATAGTTTTTGTATTATGTATCATAGTGAAATATTCAACATGATATTAAAGCACTGAAGGGTAATGCAATTATTTTCAATCAGGTTTTTTTTTTAACATAAAATTATAAGAAAGAATAATAACTTAGTATTTTAAAGTCTGCCGAAGCACCTAACGTACCTATTTCCATTACTCCGTCACTAGCAAGTAAAGCCTAAGTAACACAGCGGTGACACATCTCTCGTATTAATCATGAGGCAGATCGCCGACACGCCGACGTTATTGGGCTCGTTCACAAGGATCCGCCTGTCAGCCACCACATTACACGACGACAAAAACCCGCACAATAGCCGTCGTTAAACCATTTACGTCCAGTAAACGTCAGCACATTTCATTCCACGAATATTACTAAAAAGGTCACCCGACGTATAAAAACCTTTCTAACTTTCTCTATAGGTATCCAACAGGAATCACTTTAGACTCACTTTTGGCGGGATTATGTTAAAAATCCAATATAAGTGTTAAAAGTCAAATATTCGCGAAGCGGGCCCAATAAAACTTGGCTGGATTACGACAGAAGTTTTTAATTTAATCCTAAATGTATGAGAAATAAAAGCTTAGCGGCAGTGGCTGGCTATTGTATTATTCATTCGGCTGTCACGGCGCGATCTTCCAATAAAAAGCTTTAAAACGACATGACACTTTTATTGCTAATCCTTTTTTTATCGCAAGCGTTTTACTCTCTCATTGATATTTAACAAGTCTAGTTATGCATGCCACGTGGAAATAGTTCTCTTCCGTGAGCAGTGAGCAGGTAGCAGTAGCTCAATTAAAGTTTTTTTTAATTTAATTATCCTGTTTGAGACGGCTTTGAAAATTTGAAAAGGAACGTTGGTTCATGCCTTCATGGATAACAAGTGAAAGAAAACGAAAAGCTGTATAAATATTTAGGTATCTAATCTACTACAACAAATACCAACCAATATCATAGGTATACCTCATTGATATACAAAAACCCCTTCTCATCTCACACACACTCTATAATTTGAAGGTACATACCTATGTTCATGGATTGCAATTATTATTTTGAAGCAGAGGTTTTCATATCTCCAGGTAGATAGGTGCATACCACACATAGTCTAAAATAGAAAATGCAACTTTATCGCAAGTTGTGGTATAATTCAATGGTTTTTTTTTTTGGTACTTTGCGTGTCAATATTTTTGTCAAACTTGAAAAAGGTTTTAATTTATTATTTACCAATCCGCCCTCTAGTGCCGTATACTGGAAATATGAAACCTCCTAAACATTGTTAATCTATTCGCCACTAGATGGCACAGTGAGGTAGTTCAGTTAATCAAATATTTAAGACAATATTATTATTTCGAAATCATAATACAGTTTAATCATTTCATCGATGTTCAATAACGAAATGATAATGAACTTTCTATTTACCCAAAAAAAAATATAATTTTTCTTTTCAGCCAGTTTATGAAAAAAAGCTAGCAACTCTTTGTTTCGACTGTCATTTGTCAAAATGAAAACAGTGAGGTTATAATAGAGAAAAATCATTATATTTTTTGTTAGGAATATATTTTTGTTAAATTAGTTGTAGCTAACAGACTGTCTATTACCTGTAGCAAAAGGTAAAGAATATTCACATCGGTAACTTCTACAGAAATAACCGGAAAGATATGAAAATCTTATGTAAATAATGTTATTTTTTTGTTTTTTAGATGAATTTCTTGCGAAGAGGTTTAGCGCAGCTTTCTCTTGGTATCAAGGCACAATGTAAACAAATGACAGGTACTCAAAGATTCTACTAATTAAATTACTTAATTATCACTAACTCAATACATGCAACCGCATAACCAAAAATGTAACCCTACAAAAATAAATATTGCCAATTTTCTACTACAGAAAAATAACAATTTTAGAATATAAGTAAGTATTAAATCAATAGTAACATTTAGTTATTTAGTAATATGTTATAAGTTGGAAAAGCTATGATTTTAATTTATCTTTTATCAACACAACTTTTGCCAGTCTGAAGTCAAGTGGAATTTCAACAAGTCTAGTACTAATTGGGACTGGGGACATTAATGAGTGCGTATAAAATTATCGTGTATGTTGTTCTGCTTATATGTAGCAATGATTTTGATGCTTTGTACCTAATCCATGGAGTTTCTTGCCCGTACTTCTCCTTAGGAAGCTACTTTTGAAAGGGGTCAGCTAGAATGAATCTTTTTAATACAATCTAAGCAGTAGTAGAATAATAGAAGTAATAGTCTGGTTTCTTTAGAGCCCTAACCACCCATACCTAGGACCCTTTGCCCGACATTGGTGGCCACCTATTTTTGATTTTTTGTAATGAATGTTTAAAAAAAATTTTATACATATGTTTTTATATTAAATAAATAAATATTCATGACATTAAATTAAGTCACTGACCCAGAATTACACATTCATATTAAAATTGCCAAAAACTATCTGTTTTAGAAATACTTGAGACAACTTTTCAGCAAACTGCCAATAAAAGAAAGTATTGAAAATTACTATAAGTGAAGAAAATAAGGAATCAGTAATGTGCACCACAGCCAATTATTGATTAGACTGTCACACAATTGGAAACTTATAAAAGTATTTGCTGTTAGATTGAATTCTTAAAATAACCACAGATTTTAACACCATTCTGGTTATTAGTTATATGTATTAGTTACAAATGTACAAAGTTACAGCGCTATGATGAGAACAAAAATGTCACATTATCGCAGTGGACCAATGTCAAAAATCGTCATCATCCTTTGGTCTTTAACCAACTTTTAAAAAGAGTTTTTCTTATATAGAGCTTTATTTATATAGAGACTGTACCTCTGGATTTGATATTTAACTAACAAGCTGATTCTTTTGACAATATCCTTCCTATCAAACGAAACCCATACAGATATGGACCACCGATTATTACGACATATTTTGCCGAATCCAAAGCCGTATGATAACATCACAAACTAGTATATAGGAAATTGCACATAACTGTCAAATATAGCGGACTATCGACATCTGCATCAACTGCAGCTGCGACTGCGCAACCGGGAATTTCAACCTAAGGACCTTGTTTATAAGGGCTATATTTCTGCAGTAGCTAGGTGTACAATAATATTTGCAAGGGTTTGTCGCGCGCCTGTCATTTAGAACCCTTCCGCGTGGACACGGATTATGTCCCGGGGGATCAGTACGGTTCACAAAAAAGATATTGTGTTACATATTTCGAGAAAAGATAACTGTACTTTTGTTTTTGAGTGTTTGAGTTTGTGATTACGTGTTCGGGTTTTTGGCGGAGGTGGAATCGCAACACTTTTGAGTTGCAATGTTGATATGGTATTATGTTTCAACTTTTATTCTCTTCTGTGTTGATAAACGGGATAGGTATTTTTTATTTAGGTCCCGAGTGGACACAACGAATGTTTCAGTGGTTTTGTGACGATCCAAAGCTGTCAGATACGGACCTAAACAGCCAAGTATTCGTAAATGTGCCAAAATTTTACATTTTCCCGTTTCTTTCATAAATAAATTGGAACCGCACTGTACTTTTCTGCTAACTACTCACATGAGAAGTGTGAAGGGGTGCCATGAGTCGGCAGATCTCGCGCTGACCGCAACATGGCCGTTCCCGTAATCTCGCATATTCGACCGATCCATTCACACGAGCCATTGTGTCCAACTTGCGTGACTTGAAGTTTCCATTTACTCGCAATCTGCCTTTATTGCTTTCAAATCTGACTGAAATTGTACGAATTGTCACAAGGCTGATTTGAATGAAGATACGAGAATGCTAAATGGTCCTTTTAGCCGCAATTTGTTCAGTTCAGACGTACCGATTGGTTGATTTTGTCACGATGACAGATTGCTGTTGAATAGCAAGGAGAATAACTATCTACTGCAAAAGTATTTAATAGAAAGCTCAAATGTACATCGCATCTTTAACACGACCATTTTAACTGGGCTAAAATAACTGATTAAGCCAATTTTTGGTAGATGCGAGAAGCGAGTTGTTTTTAAAAATCTAGAATAGCTAAGCTAGTTACAGCCCAAAGCTATTGAAACAAAAATTTTATTTTCGTTTCATTTTGTATCAACGAAAAACCAAAACATTATCTTTGCAATATAACTGTACATCAGTTTGCAATCCTTTGGCCCATCATTCTAATGACAATAACCACAATGGTCGATGTAGGCGTAACGTGGGACCTCCCCTTGCGAGACTTTCTCATAGAAAGTGTCCGGGAATCAATGCCTTACCCTCGATCGCCTCACTTAAGAATCGCTCTAGCAAACATTGCCGTTTTATTGACATCTCTACGGAAGTATCCACAATTACTAATGATGCTGGGATAGCTTTATTTGCGATATTTTTGGAATTTAAACCATTTTCCGGTCCAACAGTTTTTTTCGTACGGGTTTCTCATTCAAGCTTTTTGAAGATGTTACAGTAGTTTCCTAGGGCAATTTTTGTGCTACTATGGGTTAGCTTGATTGTAAAATAGATAACATTCGAACCTATACGACATAAGCCCATGTAATTTCCCCAAAATTCATATTTCAACAAATAAGCAACTGAAGCAAATCATAACAGATCCTTCTGAGAAAAATATGAAATTTGTATGAAGCTCAAACAGACGCTGCGTAATAGTCGCGAGGGATTAGCGACTGATAAATTCCTGTTATTTGTTACGACTGAGCTTTCTTTGTCCAATGGATGAATGACAATTGCGAAAGGCTTGGGATCGGGACCCTGGCTTCTCCCTGTATTATCATTTATCAGTTTTGTGATAGAATTGTGTTAGATTTCACAATGTTTAATCTTCGGGGTTTTAGATTAGCTTAAGAGTGCCTCTGCCTCTGTCCGAGCAATCTTTTTTAAGCCAGATTTTACTTTTGCGTAATGATAACGGCTTCTAACTGGTTTTGGTAAGGAAACGAAAACTGTTTGGAGACATCTAAACAAAACATTTTTCCCGATATACGTTCCTTTCATATGTTTGATAAAATTTTATTAGGATGGTCTCATCCTTATAAAATTTTCCTAGTTTGCCTACCAATCAGTTATTGATTCTCGATAGTTCTGGGTGGTAATTTGTATTTTTATAGTAATTTGCATGTAGGTTCAGGTCTCTCGTATCTCTGAATCTTGGGGTATAACCTAAGATAGTCCCCGAGGAATGCCTCGACTTCTTGCACCTCTGGCTACTTCCCTGAAATAAGACGTAATTTTTTGCAACCCTTTGCAAATCTTAGACACAAACGCACATGAATGCCACTTCTAATCAAAGAATGTCTTTCTGTCCAGAATCTTGCACATTTTGCTGATTGTTATCATCACCAGTTATTAATGTTATTCTTACACAAATATGATTTACAGCGTTTCCCAGAACGACAAAGCTGGTTTGGTAACTCTTGCCCATTGTGTTTGCTGTCCCCGGTTTTTTCTCGTGTGCGTTTGTAACAAGAGTCATGCTGTCAGAAATGAATCGTTTTAAGTCCGTGTGTCCGTCATCTGTGGACAATGCCCACTATTAGCGGATTATAATCCGCAAAAAGAGCAGGTACTGTCGTGTGGACTGCTGTTGTGGTCCAAGTGATGCGATAATTGTGGTAGATGTGTGATTAGTGGCATTAAATCATACTTTGATGTAGATAACTGTGTTTCCCATAATCAGAATTTGAAGTTAAGTCATCTTTATCTTCGTACAATACCGTATCAATCTTCCTTGCGCTTTTCTAGTTGCCCTAACATGATAAATCAATATAATGTAACAAACTATGGTGAAATTGCATCGTCCATATATCCTATATTGCACGAACTCAACAGTTTGAAATTTCCATCAACAGTATCTAAATCCCGCTACCTCCTATCCCTTAACTTACAATATTTGCTTGCATTAGCAGATGCAAGGTTGTCATTGCTCGTCATCGTCCCACGGGATCCCTCGATTATCCCAAACAATAACAGCCGATGCTGACCGAAACGTGACCACTCTTCAGGGAGTCAGTGGCTGTTGCGTTTGTTATTCCAAGCTCAACAAATACTACCAATTTCTATCCTTCCTCCCTTCAGCTTCTCAGAATGAACACAATTAATTCAGAAATGGTGGTCAAAGAATGTGTGATTATGTTACTCCTGTTTGTGGTTTAAATTAGAAATTCGCACTTCGCCTTTGTGCGTGTAAAATAGTAGAAGGATTTGGCTTATAAAGCCCTTTCTCGTCTCTTTTATACACTGAAATTGCTTCTTTTACCATTGCTATTTAGAATTCTAAAATATATAGTTGGTTATCAACAAACACAATATTATTTTAATGTAAAGAGTTTTTCTTCAATTTGGTCTGTAAAGCAATGTTTTTTTTTCCAAACCACTTAGTTGAATCTTCAGTTTTCCTAATAATAAAGTATGGTTTACCAAGAAAACTAGGTATGTCAACAAGGCCAACAATAACGATTTATCTAAATATTTCTTTGATGTATTTGGTAATAATCAAAATCTCAAGCTTAGAAGAAGGCTTACCTAGCTGGATACAAGTAGTTTATACAAATTCAAAACATTGTAATCCTTATTATTCGGTGTACCGTTTACTTCACATGCATCACAATGTCAAGTTTCCCACATGTGGGCACAAACTCTTCCTGTACAAAGGCGACAAACTGGCCAGCCACATTGACGTGTCAATCAAGCCGAAGCCACGCAAATCGCGGCCTCATGCGAATCCGATCGCAAGCCTCCACAATGCCCACAATTGACACAATGTATTACGGGAACGCCTCACAATCTACCTCAATACCAAATAACTGTTTTATTTTAGCCCTTTTTGGTCCTTTACAACGATTTTTTGTAAACCTCTTATGTCAATGAGATAAGGTTGAATATCGCGCAGCAATGTAATGTTGTGTGGTTCAGCACCAAGCCTTCATTGAAAGGTTAATCCCGTATGACAATGTGCCCTTAGCACCTGCTTTTTATTGTGAAATTTGGGCATTTTGAGTTTGTAACGGTATGCAAAGATGGTTTCGATAATTTTGACAATACTGCACTGTTGTGCATGAGATTATTTTTGGGAAGGCACATGTCTTTTCAATGAGGTAGACTGAGGATTAGCAGTAGTCTATGTTATTTATTATGTATCTGATAGTCATATAAATATGAAAAAAGCCATTCAAATGAGGCTGACAATCATCAGTTCTCCCAAAAATGTTAAGCAACCTATAACACGTTCTTTATCATGGCCATTTCCAGCACCCCCATCGGCGCCCGCACCAGTGGCACCAGTAGCTGCAGCATCAGTATGCCAGCCGGTGGGGATGGTCACCAGGGCCATGGCCTCGCTCAACCAGATGCACAGAACTGGCCCTCACATCAAGACCAGGAAGTCTAGGAATCCTCTTAACGGAAACCCTTTTGCTAAGGTACGGTGAAATCTATTTTGTTAATTAAGCGAGCAATTTGCTTAAAGCTCCAGAGACACAAATTCTAAGATCGAAACCTTTTTTACAGAATTGGCTTAAGGAATTCCCCAGCAACAGTTCTGTTTCTTACATCATAACGATAGGTGCTGATAAAATACAAATACTCTATAACATGACATAAAATACATGCATACTTCTTCAGACCTCCATGAAAGTTTTTATGCATTCTTGTTTCACCTTGCAACGCGGTTTTGCCTCATACAAAACTAGTCGTCAAATCATCAATTTTTTTTTTTACTAAATGAGGACTTGTCAATTCCAGGGCGTAGTACTAAAAACCCTGATAAAGAAACCAAAGAAGCCCAACTCAGCGAACCGCAAGTGTGTGCTGGTGCGGCTCTCCAACGGCAAGGAGATGGTCGCCTACGTGCCCGGCATAGGGCACAACCTGCAGGAACACAACATCGTGCTCGTCAGGGTCGGCAGGTGAGCAACATCTTTTCTAAGCGATTCTTTTGAAAATCAATGGGGGATGTCTATGTTCAGCAGTGGAAGTCCTATGGCTGAGATGATGATGATTTATCCTTGATCTTTTATATGTAGCACGTAAATAAGACGAAGTAAACTCATCATTTACCTAGCCTTTTCCCAAGTATGTTGGTGTCGGCTTCCAGTTTAACTGGGTGCAGCAAAGCCCTAGTGTTTCACACAGAGGGCCTGCCTATCTATATCCTTAAGTTACCTGGGCAATCTAATTTCCTGATCTTGGTAAAACTGGTAGATGGAATCTGCATCTTCTGAGTACCCCTAGAGATTGCCAAAGGAATTTAAATGACGGGACCACCAAAAGACGAATTGAAGCTGTTATCAATATATTTTGTGTAACATTCCAGGTTGAAGGATTGTCCCGGTGTGAAGCTGAAGTGTGTCCGCGGCAAGTACGACCTGCCGCACGTCATCAAGCAGAAAGTGTAGTGTCGTGTTGTGTCGTCTCATGTCGTGTCTTATCGTGTCGTGCCAGTGCTCTTAGAACAATATACCACGTAGTTTAAGATATCTTTTGACGTTTTATTTCTAACTTGATTACGCCCGTGAGGTCATCGGCGTAGAATATTAATTAAAATTTTTCTAATGACAGGGATAAATAAAAAAATTCATTAATCTCTTTAATGAATCTGTCGTTTTGTCGCGATTGTGTTTTACCGTCGCGCCACTCTAGATCACACAGGCATAGTTTTTGCAAACAGCGAATAATATTTACATAAACTATCGGTAAGACTGTACATATATCAAAGTTCCGCAAAAAACAAATCATCTCATCAAAACATAACATGGCAATATGATTTGAACAGTACTTTTAGAGAACAACCTTTTCTAAATACTGACACGTGCTTCATTTGAAACATAATGCCTTGCGTCAATTGGTTAGCGTCGCGCGGAGCTGCGCTTGCGCAAGCCACGCCTACTGCACCCCGCGGTATGTATTTGATACCTATTGTAAGTGGTTCGTAGGGATATAGTCAATAAATAAGAAAATGGTTTATGTTATAAAATTCATTTTAATTCATGTTTTAAATTAGGCCAGTCTTTTCTTAAATCTAAATTAAATTATTCGATAAATTACAGTCTCAATACTCAAGTATCATTAATTTACATTAAATAATTGCACATTACTACTACACATACATACAAGTTTTACAAACATTTGCCTACAACTAACTTATTCTACGGTACATTGCACAGTCTTTTGAATAGGAACTTTATTTACAAACTTAGTCTAAAAAGTCTTTTGTTATCAGCAAAGGCAGGTTTGCTGACATCGACCACAGACTCTCGTACTCAAGGCTGCTTTTAGCGCGGCAACCTCTTTCCTGAGGTAGGTGACTTTGAGGGCGAGATGTATCTCCCTCAGCTTCCTCCTGTCGCGACTCTGCTTGGCAGCGTGGTTATTCCTCTCTCTCTGGCGCCTGTACGCGTCGTCTCCGGCGTCGGACTGCGTGGATCTCACAGCTCGGCGCATGCGCGGGTTGTTGCCTAATAAGGCACCACCATTTTTCTCCGCCATCACTCTTAAAGCGTTTCTTTCAAACTCTTGGAAGTCCGGGTCGTCTGATAGACAATCAGCGTCTATCATGTGGTAGGACCTCTTTGAAGTGACCTCGGTAGGCGACGCGGGCGGTGATAGCGTCACATGTCGCGGCGTCATAGGGCTGAACGACACTGAATCGTATCCTGAAGAACTGCCTCCGGGCGATATTTGTCCCACTGGTGCGTAATACCCATTGTAGGGTAAATAATCCGGGGGAACTGTTAACTGAGTAGCGTAATACTCTCGCGAGTACGTCACTGTTTCTTGTGCCGTCTTTGACAAGTCCAAGGCGGCTTCGTCAGCGTAGGGTGTCCAAAGAGCCATGGTTGCGTGTGCGATGTTGCGAAGTCACAAGGGGAGTGATGCGGAGGGCGGCGCGGGCGGCCTTATATGGCGGCGCGGGGTGCGGGGCGCGCGGGGCGGGGGTGGGGGTGGCTCGTTGTCGCTGTGGGGAGAGAACAAAGGGGTGAAATAGCTTCGCTAATAAGTTGATGCTGCAATGTATTGTGTAGGTATATGGCTACTGTTGTTCAAAATGGCGAGCGTTCTTGGTTTGAAATAGGTATTTTAGGTCGATATACCTAAGTTATTTTTGAAGATTTTGCAGATAGTTTAAGAATATTCTTTTGATTAACGCAAACGATATTTTTTTTTGACTGATTGTCAAAAAAAAATATCATAATTTTGAAAGGTTTTCTAGAACTGGATAGCTAGTGAAACAATTTTGATTGTATCTTCGCCACTGTCCTTGATTTCTTAGTTGATACTCCGGACACAAAAAATAGGATCTAATCTTTTATATTTCGTCTTCTGTAGGACACTTTTATATCATTTTAATATTCTTCATTTAAATTGCATATTTTATGTTTCTGGATGCTGACATTTTGATATGCTGCATTTCCACAATAACGTAAACAACATATTCTTACCATTAATTACCTAATGACTCTGTTTTGCACCTCATGTTTAGTTATCGCGCAAATGACTTCAACTCATAGATAGCGCTAACTATCAGATTATCCGCTAATAGCCTTACATCTTGTAGTAAACAACGTGATGTCAACAACTTTGTAATGAGCTTTGAACTTTCTAAATCACCTATATTTTGTAAATACTCATTACCAAGTAAATCAGCAAGGCTTAAGCTATGAATTATGTATGACACAAAGTTACTTTTAATCGTTATTTGCTGAAAACTTGTTATGTACTACTACTGATGATCTTATGATAGGGAAATATTAAAACTAAGTATCAAAATATTACTACTTAAATGAGAATTAGTTAAAACAATGCTGCATGCATCTACATAATTAATAATTACTTGGAATAACTCAATATTTTTCAACATGGCAAACAGTGCCAATTACGCATAACGATATATTTGTAAATTCACATGGGCACCTACATGTAATACCTAGTATTTCATTCATAACTATGGCGCTAAAAACTTATGCAATGTCCACGTTCACATGAATCACCTACGCAACTACAAACAATAACAACAAAACGCAACGACAACAAAACGTTTAGGTACACCAACAACATTACCTAACTACACACAATACACGCGTGTCCACTCCTGCGCATGTCATTGTCTTACTACCATAAACCGCCCTTACAATACGGGTGCATTATTTTACTACCCGCCATAAAGAAGTAGCCATTTTTACAACTAAGAAAAACCCTTTACAGAAATATTGCAGATTAAAGTTTGCTCAAAAAATGTAAACAATATTGTTTTATTGTAACCGCTTGTACCGGCGGCAAATTAATTCCGTCCTTTGTTTTACTTGTTTAAAGATTAAAAGTATTAAGGATTATTTATTTACAATTAGTGCCCGCATAACTGTGTGGGACTTATTTAGGATTCGGTGGCCTATTGTGGTTCGTTTGATGATTAAATTGGGATTAGGAATTTCGGGAGAAAATTATAAGTTACTTAGTTTGGCCTAGTGTTGCAATATTTTTGTAGGAAGAAACCCGCAGAAATTAAGTACATAGATGGCCATAAGTAAATATGGCTTCCATATAACCAATATCTGGATCAATTATGTTCGGTTTGAAGCTTCAACAATACAACCTAGACAGTTATCTCCTCAATACTTCCAGACAATTTCAATACGTGATATTCATAAAAACGTCCATTGAATAAGCTAAGTAACATATCCCTATTCACGGGACCACCGTGAAATCATAATCGCAGTAAAGAGTTACACGCACAATGCGACTGCCGGACGACAGTTGCGACATTATTGTCGCATGGACGACTTTAGCGCGGTGTCTGGACATGCGCGTGAGTGGACAACTGAGATGTTACGGAAATGGATTTGTATGAATATTGTTATTGATGTAATTGTTCGGACTGGCTGTCGGTGGCTAATTGAAAGTCTGCTGTCCGGTGGTTATTTCTTTTATGACGTTTTTGAAGCTACCTCTATCATTATGAAAATCCATACATTGTACTAGATCCCTTGTGATATAGACATCTGTAATCCATGCAAGTCATCTTACCTGTAATTAAAAGCGCCTCATGTTTTAAGATATCGAAGGAGAAATTAATGAGCGATTGGGGCGATTCAATGTGCTGTGATTAAAACTACGCTCTATAAAAAGTCTTATTTGTGTTTCTTAACCGATTAACTCTTAAACGGTTTTTCTAATTTATGCCATGTGCAGACGTAGGTAGTTACCATCCGAAAATATTGTCACAATTTCTAGGAAAGTGATTAAATATAAATTAGATTGGTCCATCAACAGTGCGATCGAAGCATATGATCATCAATCTCCGGCACAAAGGCGCGGTGTGAATGGGTTGCTTTCCCACACAGACCACTGTTGGACAACATGATCGATTGAGGCACAACGGGAATTGGCGCAGTTGTGCTGTAGGCATAATTATAATGTGTGCTTCCGGCATTTTATGATATTTTCCTTGAATCTGGTTAATTTACTGTTAGTTTGGAATAGCTGGAATCGTCTGAGCTGTCATTATACTTATGCGCTATTGGTCAATTGGTAATTTCAATCTCCTGTGATTGACTATTTGATTTTAATTCTTATTCTCATTAGCACAGACATCAAAGTCGCAATGTAATTATCTTTACATTACATCTTGACTTGAATATAAAATTGCAACCTAAATGTTGTTGATGCTACATCACGGAAAAAGGAAGCTAAACAAACTATAACATTACGCAGTATATAAGAACACATCACAATCGCCCCTATCCCAACTATTACATAAACTGCACCCCTTCACATGGGGTGTCGCAACCATTGACAGCCCGCTGACAACCCTGCAATCTACAACACACATTAGAAAATACACCTTAAGCCGTTGATATAAGGTTCATATTTGCAGCATGGTGGTAAGAGTAAGTTCACAGATGCAGTAATATTGATTTATTCGACAATCTAATATTATTTTTATTGTGATGGCTGCTCACGCCTTGCGGAACTAGATTAACGGGAATCACAAGGTGTGTTGTGTACTTTACGTACCGTTTGACGCGTCTGTGCAAAAAAATACCTACCAGGAAATATTTATTAGACACCTTTATATTTATCTTACCTTATGGTAAAGTACATAGGCCCTAGAAATTATTCAGAGTAGATACCTTTGTACATTACTTAACTTTCTATCATGAGTTAAAGACGCTTGTCACGCCTGATCTTTCCCTACACTTCTACCTATCTTATGTAAAATTGTAAGCATATAAAAAATCTAACTTCTAAATAAGTCAATGCCGCCGAAAGCGAAATCTTCCGACAGCTATACAAAACAAGCGTAGAACAAGGCGCTTATAGTTGTAAAGCAATGTTTTATTGAAACTGTACAATGCGCAAACTCGAACCATTCGCAGAGGATTAACGCAAGCGCTAAGACAATAGCGTTCCTCGTAGCTTGCGACCAGACAACGGTACTGCAGTGAAAAGGGGAATTATCAGTATTGACTGATCCAGTATAATATCTTACAGGGAGGTTCCATCATAGACGTGATTAGCGATATTTTTTGTACTAATCCGACTCCGGCTGTTGATTTTTGAAGATTTCACTTCAAAGTAATTCGTGTTGATTTGCTAATTCATTTCCGTATGAATAAATGCATACAATGAATGGCGCGCCTTAGTCGATCCAATAATGTAATTGAAACTGATAACGTCCTGAAATTGCTAATTAATTAGGAACCTAAGTATCTTCATAAACATTATTTTTAAAAATACATAACGAAATTAATATTTTTATGCAGTCTGTACAAGTGTTGGCTTGGAGTCAACGAGGTGACGTATCAACTTTCCTTCAAGACACAACTTTTCAGATAGGTAGGTAATATATTTTTCTACTTTTCTACATACGCACATACAATAAACGCATTCGACCAATCCGGTGTCTCGAAATGTTGCACAATGCAACATGCCGCCCCTATGTAGACATTTGCGCAACTAATGCAAAAAGTTCCCGCCTACCCATTATTTGTCTGACTATAGCAATCCAGTCGGCCGTTCCAAAGACATTGAGGTAATAAAGAGTATACATAACATGTACCTACCTATGCAAGGTGCGCATAAAAAACATAAAACTTCTGTTAAGTAATCTGTGATTTATCTTAAAAGGATACTTTTCCTCGAAAATACCGTGAGCTCGCGAGATAGTAATTCTGAATTCCAAAACTATCGCTAGTTTTACTACTGATCCTAAGTCGATCAACTGTACCCAGACTATCAGATAAATGGAAAAAGTACATTCAAACGCTAGCCATGATCAAGTAGAAGCTCGTCACATAGCAGGAGGGTGACGCACTAATTGAGTGAGGGAGCGACCCTCGCCAGCGCAATACATAAACCCTTGCGTTTGCCACGTTTTCCTACCTACTCGTATATCGTAAGTATTGATCCGTTTAGATATACTTAATTGGACTTTTGGTTAATGTAAGAACTTTGCATTGCCATCAGTAAGTCACTCTTCTTCGGGAAGTCCACCATCAAACTGTTTAAGTATTTAGGTTATTTTAACTTTAGATTTCTGAATTCTGAACTTTGATGTTTATTTCAGCAGCATTGCAATGAGGGTTTTCTAAAATGGCAATCCACGAGGTGGCAGCACCGAGTCGTCAGGTCCAGATAACTGTCAAAGTGCTTATCTTTACTATGAATAGTGAACGATTTTAGTGTTTTTTTTTTATTTTATAATTAAAGCACTGCATTATTGTTTTACTATTGCGGTTGAGTAAATAAAAAAAACTAAATCATATTGTGTTAACAAATTTTTCAACAAGCTTTTCCTTAGTACCAGTGACTTTTGCACCCTCTCTCTTAGCTCAATTTTAGTTCGGAAACCTTATTCTGACCGTAGTCCATAATAAAATCAATAACACTTCCAATATAACAGAATTTCAATAAACAATAAGTTCGGCACCTACAATTCCATACTATTTGACAGCTGTTTGGACCAGACGCATACGTGGCGCCACCCGGTGGCAGAAAAAATTTCAAAAATTTCAAAAAAATTGAAAAGATGCAGTTCGTAGCTTGAAAACTCTCTAAAATTTTCTATCTATAAAATGATCAGCCGCTTCACTGATTGACATATCTGTTCATCATTTTGTCCTCGTGCCGAATGCTTACCCAGCCGGGAAGTCGGCTGATGTGGTGATTGTGATCTTATGTGCTATTGGGTTTCATGGTACCGGACTAACTAAGGATTACCACGTGCCGAAGTAATAGCAGTAACGCTGATACGTTAAAATTAGAAGGAGCCCATAGATTATTGTGCCAAACGACGAAAAAAGGTGATAGGCAATGAATAACAAGTTTTCGTAGACACCAGATAAACAGTACCTACCACCGCGTAGCCTTTTCTAAACTAGTACT